>NW_023397065.1:0-69487 GCF_011125445.2 Fundulus heteroclitus | reverse complement strand
ATGAAATTCCTTTCTCTCACAGAGAATAGATCAACCTAACATTTCTCTGTCACACACAAGCCATTAAAACATTTTAAGATGATCAGTAGAACTGCACCCTATTTAGGGCATTTACAACATTGACCAATACAAATTCTTGCTGACACTTGAATAATCAGAGACTGTTATTCATTGATGATGTCATGTTTGACAGATTCTACTCATTTCAAAAAATAAATTAACTAATAAAATTATTTCAAGGTCATTTTTAGTTTCCTGCCACACAACGACAACTATTTTTGATTTATTTGTTATTAAATCTTCTAAAACATTTTGTTACAACATATAAGCTATTATTTGAGCCCAATGTGTTCAAAAGAAGCCCAATTGGATATACAACCCCCCCCCCCCCCCCCCTCAAAATCTGGTACTACTGACTGCTCTGGTTTCTGTTTTTTAGATTTTGGAATTCTATTGAGATAATTTTTTTCTCGGCACTGTAGGAGTGGTCACAGAGTCACTGTTCAGCCTAAAGCATATAAAGTGTTTTTTTTTTTAAAAAAAACTACCCCCCCCCCCCCCCCCCCCCCTTTAATTTGTTTCTGCAGCTGGGTCTGCAGGCTCACAACCTTCAAGATGTATTTTTTTTTATTATTGTTATGCTGCAAACAACAAATAAGACAGAATAACATAAAACTTCAATTTGCATTACTGTTCATCTCCTCCAAAGCCAACACTTTGCAGAGTCACCATTTGTGCCAATTCCAGCTGCAAACTGCTTTGGATCAGTCTCTATGAACTCGCCACATCTGGACATTGGGCACTTTGTCCATTCCTCAAGGCAAAAGTGCTCCAGCTCCTTCATGTTGAGGATTTTTTACTTGTGAACAGCAAGACCTCAGGTCTAGCCACAGATTTGCAATTTGTTTGTCTGGACTTTGACTAGGCCATTCTAGCACATGTATTTTTCCCCCTTAAACCCCTCAAGTGTTTCCTCAGCAGTATGCTTCTGATCATTGTCCTGCTGGAAGGTGAACCGCTGTTCCAGTCTCAAATGACAGGTTTTGCTGATCAATAGAATAGAATAGAGTAGAATACCATTATTGTACCACAATGTGGAAAGACAGGATACACCAGACTTACACACTATATTAAATTATATGAATTAAAAGCTACATTTAAAGTTAAGCTGTGAAACAGAAGGGAAAAGGAAGGGGAACAAAATACTGTGACATAATTAATAGATAATATGGCGTATTCAGGTAAAAATGCTGGGTTTAAGTTCATCATGATATCAAAAGCATACTTCAGTTCTCACTGTGGAAATTTGTGTAGACTGATGAAAGATCGCATTGATCACGAGCAAGAATGCTAACAAAAGGTGCAACCTTACACAGTATCAAAAGGTTTTCCACATGCACCATTTATTTGAGCCCATTTGTTTCCCCTGTGTGCTTTAACACCAGCCTATGTGCCACTGTCCAATATGCGGAGTATAGGAGCAACTAGACATGCTGTGCTTGTTGTTTTGCCCAAAGGCAATGTAGCAGACTCAGAAATGAGGTTTATGCATGTATGGTAAACAAATCACGCTGCAGGTTATCAAGGTCTTTTTGTAGGTTGATTGTGAGTGCAGATTTATACACTTCTTATCTTTAATCAACTGCGGAAAGGTTTTTAAAGAGCAGAGAAATGTAAGCCCTTCTGTGCAGGAGTGTTTGGTTGATATTATTTTTAAACACCCAGGTTGATATTTCTTACCACACCCCCTCCATACGGCTGTCTCAGTATATTAGCCAGCTTTACTCAGCATTCTTTGTCTCAAATTCCTTATGCAATTACGCTCAGAGTGCAAGCTCAACGTTTAAGTCAGTGAAAGAGCCTGACAATGAGCAATGAGCGTGCCTTCTTCTTTTTCCTGATTATTTGTGTGGTGCACGCAAATAATGAGCTTGCATAAGGTGGAATCTGGGACACCGTGTGCAGAGGATGTGCCACCAAGGCGCCGAGCATTCCTCACTCACTCGTTCATTTGCTTGGTTCTGTTGAAGTGAGGCATTGTTTGTGTGGCAGCAGCAGAGAAATTATCCTGACATACTTCTGCCGTGTCCGTCTAAGCTTGACAAATGAGGGTATTCAGCCAGAAAATTTTTCAATTCCTGTTGTTTTCTTTGTTGTTTCTGTTCCCTTAAAGATTTATCAGGAATCCTCGGCACAGCTCTCTGGGACTCTTAACTTATTAAGGGGGGAAATGGGAAATTGTTCATTAGTTATGTATTGCAGAGTGAAGCGGGGCCTTTCATCCACTTGGTTTTGCAGAAATCAGATATACCCTCCTGCCACTGAATGAGCTTGTTAGATATATTTTTTTTACAGCTGAGTGTTTCCCATCACATTAAAAAAACAGAAGATGACATGCCCAGCCGAAGTCTGTAAACTATCTGATTTAAGTACTACCTTCACCTCAACATTGCTCTCTTGTTTATTATTGATGCTATCTTGATCACACACGGTGCCAAAGCACTGCAAGGCTTTTCAGCCGGCTCACATATTCACTATTATCCACACAGAACGCATCGCTGGGCCGGGTAAAAGTAACGTTTGAAGACCTCCACTGGGGCAGGCTGTGATGCACTGCTTTGAACCTCTGTCCTCTGCTCTCTAAAGAAAATTACAGATGAGATGAGACAGTTGTGTTTGGTAAAATAAGAGGTGCAGAGTAAGGTTGTACTCGGAGTTGTATTTTTCAGCAGCCATTCCCGTTTTATGTATGCAAGAAAGCCGGGGCCACACGGAAAACCACTGTCCAGATGTTTAATCAGTCTAACTATTAAATATGAAGAAGCCTCCGCATATCTTTCCTAATTTACTTCTGACTTTTTTTTATCCATATCTGCAAAGCCGAGCCATACTGTCACTATACCACACTGTTTGTCTTATGCCATTTGTTTTAAAAAGAAAATGGCAGACTGCAGGATTATGTGGACCTTTTTTTTGTCTGCTTCTTCTCTTTAATTCTGCAAAGGGAAAATGTGAAGCTAATGGAGCTGAATGAGTCATCCTGATAGTGGCGGAAGCTACCACCTTTCAAATGACAGATAAGCTTTTGAAAATGTTCAAAGGTCCTATAAATCCTTAAAGCTAAACTTTAAAACTTAGATTGCTTCTAATTCTTCCTATTAAACTGCAAATTTGTTCTAAAATCTGTGTCACAAGTCAAGGAATGATTTATATCTTTGTAACGGGCAATGTTTTGATCGGGTCGATCGGGGGAGGTTTTAACTCTTTTGGGGAGAGGTAAAAATCCACACACAGATGGATTTCAGAGATCCACTTTGTGATTCAAATAAACTGCTATCGGTTTAGAGTAATCCGGGCTTTATTAGTATAAATGTTGGGATTTTCATGTCAAAAACTGCTGCTGGTTTTGATAGCTCCTTGTTGGACCACGGCCTCATATTCTGTTGTTTTTTTTGTGTTTGTTTTGTTTTTCACCTGGACCCAGTGGTAAACTGCTGCTGGTGTTTGCTTCGCACCAATTCTCTTGTTTCCACAGAGCAAAAACTCTGAAGACAAAATAAATCTTGCTTTCTCAGTACCAACTATAACATTGTAATAGGAAAGGTTTTGTCATGAACTGGAGGCAGACTCATGGAGAAAGCCTTTTGTGTTAAATGTGGTGTTTGAAATTCCAAAGTTAGCTTATTTCTTATTAGGTCATACCTAGGTCATTAGATTGGTCTTCATTAGATTAGGTCTTCCTAATCTAATGTGAAAACTTCAGCATTGATTGGATTAGCACAGTAGCAGCTGTATAAAATGTGTTTTTGTGTTTTGATATTGTCCATCCTAGAGTTTTATTGGGTCACATAAAGATGTGGTGGCCGCTGATTGTTTCCATTGGTGCACTTCTTTTAAATAGTTTACATCTTATTTTTACATCTTATTTAAAGCTGTGGCAGTGCAGATCAGACTTCAGCTGGATTGTGAAATATACAAAAACAGAGTTTCTTGCTTAAAGAGCGATGGTTATGATGACAGGGAATCTATTTACATTATTCATATAATTATGACTTGTGCAGTCAGGCACATAATTTCCACCAAAGTTGGTATTTTTGATCCAAAACTATTTTTAACAGTGAAGTTGAAGTCACAAAGAAAAATGCTACAGGCGTTGTGTAATTGTAATTTTTTTTCTGTTGTTCTCGAATACAAAACAACAGGTACACCTCTTCATATCCCTAAGTGCCAGTACTCAAACTGTACTCTATGAGTCAAACAACACAAACCTCTAACAACCAGTTTTGTTCCAATAGATACACACCAAATGGGGCAAAACATCCACATGCCAGTGTAATTAAAAATTATTTGTATATATTTGTTTCTCACTCACAGACGCAACACGGCTGTTGCGCCTTCACAGATTCTTCAGTGCAGGCACACGGATTCCTTTCCACATGTCACAAAACCTAAAACTCTCGCCGTAACATGTTTGCTCCACAGTCCAGCAAATTGGGAGCAAAACAACTTCCCCCAGATTCATGTTTTTATCAATTTATTTCCCTTAACACAGACACCGGTCTGTGAATGCATGAATTTGCAATGCGCTAATCTGCTGACGGAAGTCACAAGTGCGGCTTTACAAGGCGCACCTTCTTTTTTTGGCTTACAGCACCATTTGTCACACTAATATGTGGAGCAGAACCATCTGTGACCGGAAGGTAATTCTTATGCCCATAGAGCAGAGGGTGCTGCCTGGCCTGGACTCAGCATCCATCAACTGGAAATACCGGATTATGGGGCATCAGATTTGCAGATGTAAGTCAGCCATTTGCCACACATTACTGACAGAGGACACGCCGTTTGTCCTAATCAGTGTTTCAACATGATTTGAACTCATTTAGATATGAGTCTTATGGAGGGATGACGGTGAGGTCGTCTTGGCAGCAGTCTTTGTAGGAGTTTCATAATATGTGACATGTAAAACAGAATATGTGTGCCTGAAGAATTGGTGAAGGTGTAACTGCAGTTTGGTGTCTGTGAGTGACAAAGAAATATGCATCAGATTTTGTTTTTGTTTTTTCATACGCAGGAATGGGGATGTATTGCACCATTTCTCTTTGATCAATTGGAGCAAAACTGTGAATGCAAGAGATTCCTGATGTGTGACTCAGAATACAACTTGTGTACTTGTTCCTGTTGTTTTGTGTTTGTAAAAGACAAAGAAATTCTACACAACTCCTATAGCATTTTCTCTCTGTGACTTCAACATCACAGATACGATGCACAAATAGATATTCCCCAGAAATACCTTCGTACCAAAGCAGACATGTACATCTGGAAATCCCAGCGAGACGCAGACACAGCACAGACAGGTGCTCTCTGCTGTTGAGATTTTGCCGATGTTTCCTTTCTTGTGTGGAGTTTAGACAAGCCACTAAGAATTTTGCCCCCCCGCCCCTCAACCCCTGCATGGAAGGTATTGCAGGGGTGTGCAAAAACAGCCTTTTTGCCCAGAAAATACAGGGCTTATAAATCATTCTAAATTTGACAACAGCACCCCCTGCTGTTTGGTCTGTACCTGCGGTCAGAAACATGATGAATACTATTAATAAACTCCTATATAAGAACAAAACTTAATGTAACTCTTTAATATTTATGCCTTGATATGATTTTTGCCATATGAGGTTCATGGCTAGTTAAAAGTGGACTGCAGGTACGAATTGGGCTAAAAGCCATTTGTATTGTTCTTAACATTTTATAGTTAAAACAGTGTGGCAATGTTGAAACATTCTAGTTGTTAGAAACCATTGTTATATGCTTTAAATGAACCCATAAATATATTATACAATTTAAAAGGCATTCTGGGTAATCTTCAGAGCGACAATTTCAATGCATTACAGCAAAAAAAAATGTCCCCTCTTCAAACAGGGGGCGCAACAGAAAACATTTGAGAACCACATCATTTCGGTAGAGTGCAAGACCTTGAATGTTTTTTTTTGCAATAAAACATGTAAAACAATTTAACATGAGGCCAGGGGCCTGAAATATACTCTCAATGGAGTCACACCCATGTTCTTAGTAAAAGAAACAAAGACCTGGACTTAAATATGTTAACTTTAGCTGATGCCTCCATTGCAACTTTCAGTTTCAAGCAGTAGTTAAGGGGGAGCAACTCAATAATCCCATCGTCCGCTATAAATATATCACTTTATGCCGAATGATTATTAACGACGATACAGAATGGCTTTCCCCCTGTAATTTGCTGAAGACTAACTTTTTAATGTTCCACATTTTTCAAAAGCCAAACATTTATTAATAATGTAAAACTGCTTTTCATGGAAATCCATTTTGATACTTCAGTCTTCCTTCACACATAAGGCCACACAGCAGTAATTTATTTATACATTCATTTAATAATAAAGTCCAACTCGCATTTGTGGTTGCGGTCAAAGCTCTCAGGAAAAGTGAGTGAGAAAAAGAGTTATTGGGGGATTGTTTTCTGGGGTTTTACTTATTTATGAAGACTCCTTACAAAGTGCACTCACATTAGAGAGAGCTGTCAGGTTGCCAGCGTGATTGCAGCCAAAGTCGTATACGCCACACAGTGCTTCTAATTATGTCGCTGTCTCTTCTCTGTCAGAAAAGATCAAATGAATCAAAGCCTATATGGGAAAGAGTAAGTAAGCAATTATCTTCTTTTGTCTGCCATCTCTGCCAGTCAACAGAGGCTCGGATTCTAAACGACACCGGTGCAAAAGTGGAGAGGGAGCTTTGATAGATGAAGCAATAATTCAGCTGGATACGACATGTTAATAAAGGCGCATCGTATCTGCATTCGTCATCACTCAAAAGTCACTCGGCTGGTTACGCGATAGGGGCGACGTAAGGGAAAATAATCAACTCATCGAGTAGTCTGAAGATTGCCTGGCATCACCCTGGTTCTCCTCTACAGGTACCGGTAATTAAACTCATATAAGAGGTGGACTGCTTGGGAAATTTTTTTTAAACTGACACAGTTGTCGTAAGTATTAATGCTAATGAGGAAAATTGATTTCAATGTCAGTCAAATATTTTCTGTAAATATTGTCTTCTTCCTTTTTGTCATTGCAAACCCTATTTAAAAACTTCATTTTCTACTTATTTAGAATGGAAATGTTGATTTTTTTTTTTTATTAGAAGACTATTGAGCAAATAAGTAATTTATAGAGTGTTGTATATTTCTTACATATTTCACATTTTCTTAAATTACAACTTTAGTTTATTGGGACTATATGTGTAAAAGAATTACACATAGGTCATATTTGTGGATGATTTTTTTTCTTTCCTTTTTTCTACAAAACTATAATACTTTGTGGTATTCTTGTATTGTCATTTGAGGTATATCTCTACAGTATTTGTACTTGATGATTTTATCCATTCTGCTTTAGAAAACAGCTTAAGCTCATTCAGACTGTATTGAGAGCCTTTGTGAACAAATCTTTGCACATAATCTGGTGGAACTATGGTCTGAATGTTGACTGGCCTGCTGTGCCATTACGCACTGTTTTCAGTTATTTAATGTTTAATAAATAACTCTCGGTGTGTTAGGTATTGTGCAGTGAATATCAGCTCAAACAGCTGATATTAGGACAATAGTTGAAAGGGTAAATCGAGCTCCGGCGTTCTTTTAACAGCAAACTTTGCACACATAGAGAATAAGGAGTGACAACTTCTCTTCAAGTTCAGAAATTTATTAACAGAAATAAAATAAACACCCAGCAAACACCACAATAGAATGCTGTTTATCTGACTTAACACTATATTTCAATCAACAAATCACATCTACTAGGCTAGTGAAACTTAACTAAACTACTAAGCAAAATGAAGATAAAAAATAAGATAAGGAACTATGTACACACAAAGCAAACAAAAGGATAAATAAAATAGTTGAAAACCATCATCAAAATGATTCAGTGAATCCTGGTTCACTGCAGATCTAAGTTAAAGAACCAAAGTTCATCTTAAAGAATGTGGAATGAGATGAAATTAGTTTAACTAATTTAGAACAACATTTTATATTTGTTTAAACCCATTTACAATGCAAATCCTGAGATAAACAAAACATTATCTGAGAAAATAACATTTTAAAGAATTTGCTCAGTAAAAATCAATGCCTTTAGCCCACTTGAGTTCTATAAATGTAATTATTTCTCCAGGAAATAATTAATGCTCGAATTGGTAATTCAGGATTAAACCACCAAAGATTGACCGGAAATGATGTGTCGGGGCACTTCCTGTGGGCAATGTTTACCCTCGCTTGAGTTTAAAGTTATACCTTAAAGTTAAACAAACACCATTGGATTGACATTAATCTTCCATATTAAAGCAGTAATAACACTCATAACACTATCGAACAATCACAGAGCTTAACAAACAAACATTATGTTTAAAGACGAACCGTAGTTGCGTTTACTGGGTGATAGCCCTAAGCTATTAGAAGGGGCTAACTAGCCCTATGCTTACAGACATTCGGCCTTAATTTAAAAAATACTGTTAACCGCTATTTGGTCATAATGAGCAGACCGGACAATACAAACATCAATATCCCATCGGTATAAAACCCTTACGGAAATAAAGTTTGTTATAACCGTAAATCACACATCAGCAAAGCTTGGTCTCCAGAATGCTAGTGGAAACTAGCCTATAAGCTCTGGGACCTTTTTATTATGGTTTATTTAAAATCAGCCATTTAAAATAAACCATTTGACTTTCACTGCCTTACTCTGCCAAACCTTTCTGTGCCTCTGTGTGAGACTTTGGGCATCCAGTTGGAAGAAGTTGGGCCAGGGTGAAGGCTTATTATCAGATAAGCTCGAAAAAAAACGCCTCCAGAAACCCGGCCTGCGAAGCGTTACACACCTCAAGTGGTCTGCACTCGGCCTATGGAGGGGGTTGCAGTCTGTATTCATTACCTGGAGGCTGCAGCATACTCAGCTTTCCTGCAACAGCTGAGAAAGACTGGTTTCGGTATAGAAAGAATCTTTACCGGTTACGCAGAAAACAGGCTGCAGACTTAGCTCCTTTCCCAGTTGAGCACGTTTGTGAGTCTGTGAAACCCAGGCTGATCCTCGCAGAGGACAGTGTTTCCCCCTGCTGTGAGAACAGTCACTTGGGAGGGGTGACTGCAACAATCACCTTACATTTATTGTGGTCTTAAACGAGCCTTAGAGTCTGATCTTGCGTTATTTTTGTGTAGGCCGATTTCACTACAGGCCCTTGAATATGCGTTATCTAAACCATTCTTTTGAAGCATTGATTTTACATTCAAGATCCTTGTCCGTTTAGCAGGTGAACCGTCACTTTGGGCTCAGGTTTTTTGCAACCTCAAAAGGGTTTTCTTGTGGGGTTGCCCTTTATTTAGCTTCACCCAGCTTCCCATCAACTCTGACCAGCTTTCCTGTTGAAGAAAAGCATTCCCTTGCCATTATGCTACCCCCAGCATGCGACAACTCTGACAAGATGCGTTAAGGTTAGTGGGTAGTGTTAGTTTAAAACATCCAATTTTGGCCTGATCTAATCAGAGCGCCTCCTTCCAATTGTTTTCTGCGTATCCTACAAGATTTGTGTCAAACTGCTTCTCATCGCCACGCTTTGGTATGTTTGCAGTCGTGTCATGCTCTTTCCGTTTTTGGATGTCGGGAATAAACACTTATGTTCAAAGCTTGGGAAAGCTGTTCAAAGCTCTCAGCCTTTTGGAAGAGGGTTGAAACCTCTTCAAGAAGCAAGAAAAGAGCGTTTGTCCTCTGTTTGAGAGCTAAGATTGTTACGTCCTGGATGAACCAACCTTTCTGCTGTGTTCCTTGGTCTTCGTGTTGCTGTTTATTCACCAGTGCTTTCTACCTACCCTCTGAGGCCTTCACAAAACAACGGGATTTATACGGGGAATAAATTACAATACTTGCTTGTTAGATGACTCAGGAAGGTAACTGGTTGCTACCATTTTTATTTCACAATCTTTATTAACAATCCAGAGCAGACATCAATATTTACTTATATTATAAAAAAAACATGTATCTTCTTCCTTCCACATCGCAAATATTTACTTTGCTTTGGTCCATTTATAAAATCCCAATAAAATACACTGATGTTTAGTGCTTGCGGTGTGACAAAATAAAAATGTGTCCAAGGGAAGTGAATACTTTTTGAAGAACAAGAGGAGCATCTATAATTTTTGTCTCCCTCAATATCATCATCATCTTACCATAACAGAATATTTGTATTTATTTCCAGCTAATCCAAACCCGATCAGCATATTTTGTCTAATTGCGCAGTCCTTATGCAAATCCAGAGCGCTTTATAAGTCAAGTGCTAAGCATGCCACCATCCACTCCAACCAACTTCTGCCAGCACTTGCTCTTCAAAGGGAAAACAAAGCCGTTTACTTGAATGAGCACATAATTTCTATAAGACAGCGATGCTTATACTTTGATGAATTTCTAATGAAAAAAAAATAATGTGCTAAGAAATGATTCAAGCATCACTGTCACATGTAGGAAGAGATGTTTTATTTAACGCGGTGCAGCCCATTATTGATGGCAAAGCATTTTCAGTTTAGAAAAGCCAAGTCAACATTTTGGATGGATTTTAAAGGGATTATATCCACACTCTGTGCCGATGTACACAAGTCCGGAGCTTATTTCTAATACTGTATTTTTAGCCTGCTTTCCTCAAGTGTTTTAGTGGCGGAAATGTCTTCCAGCGGGATCATTGACATACTGAACATGAAAGGTAGATGCAAATGCATGTAACATTCATGGAAGGAGTTGTTTTTCCCCTCCCAATATCAATCTGAGAATAAGCAAGTCCTATAGAAAAGCTGCTGATATTATTGAGGTTTTTTTGTTGTTAGTTTGACATCCAGGTAACCCACTTTTGCTTCAGCATGTTTACTCTTTGATTATCGGGAGAGCTGAGGGAGGCACTATCTCTCAGCTGCCAAAACCAGGCTGGCAGGCTGTCACAACACCGATGAAGACACATATACCACCTGGGTGTTTGTATGCGGGACACACAAACTGTACGCACACACGCACGCTCGTGCACCGGGTTGTCTGCATGTTTAATAGTATATTCGACACAGCTCCAAAAAAAAAATACCAAAAGACAGTTGCATGTTTTTGGAAACAAAGATGTTTCTCTGGTGCTTTTTTAGCGAAGCAGGATAGGAATTCATAAAAGAAGTCATAGCAACACAGAGCAAAAACCAGGTCACTGTTTTTTTTTTATTCCAAAAAATGTTGCTACATTTGACTGACTGAAGTGCGCATCCCTAACATTTACACTAAGTTACCCCAATCTCCGAATACCTGCTGTTCAAAACAGAAGCAAGTCATTATATTATTTTTTTTACAAATTAAAACTTCCAGGATGCCCCACCTCCCCTCCTTTTTTGATGTGCTTCAGCGTCGCCACACAGCCACAGGAACCCACCCAGGAGACCTTTTCTGGTCTCCTATTATTTGTCGTCCCTTAGGCACAATGAATTCACACGGACTGCATTAGAGCATCTACGGGGGTTCACGATCTGCCTTTTTGTTTGTTTGTTTGTTCTTTCACTGATTATTTGTCGCGCACATTTTGTCTGGGCAAATTGACAGTTTAGAAAAAAATCATTAAAAGCAAAGGACCAGAAATTCCTATAAATGATGGTGAAAGCATTATTTTAAAAAAATGCCCTTGAATAGCTTTTTTTGCACCTATTTTCAGAGTGCTGCCAAAGACAGCTGCTTCTCTGAGATTCACCTGACTCACACGGTCTGGACAGATACTTAGATTTCAGATGAGTGGAGAATGCATACGTAGATGTTTTCTAATGTGTTTAAATGTTCAAACTAAACTAAGCCACAAAAGGTGGCGCGCAATACCTGTGAAACAAAGCATGTAGAAGTTAGCGGGAAGTCACAGTCTTTAAATTGCAGGGATTCACTCGATTCCCAGGTGTTACTGAACAGACTTCCAAACCTTAAACGCAACAAGACATGCAGGTGTGTAACAGCCAGATTGGCACACCATCCCATGAAAGCATCCAGCTACACTAATTTTTATGGCAAGGGATTATGACCAGAATGGCATATCCTGCAGCTAACTTTTTTTGGGGTATAATTTTGGCGCTGATGTCGGTACTTAGGGATGGGTACTTTTGACCTTCCGATCTGATACCTGGGAATTCAACGGTACCAACTGGCAGCAGTGACCAGGTGCTTCCTCAAACTAAAAGTATTTCCGCTGCTGCCCTTGCACTTTGAGTCACACATTTTGCAGCGAGCGGAATCTGCAGCGCATTTTCAAAAGAGGAGCCATACTTTCGAGTGCTTTCTATCAGCCATGCATGCTTTGTTGACTGAACCAGCAGCTATTGACACCATTACGCTCTGTGCGTGCAATGCTGTGTTCAAGTCTGCCATGGAAAGTCGGCCACTCTTCTACTCAGTTTCTCTATGATGAGTTTAGGTATCAAAACATGGTACTGTTTGATTTGACCTATAAAAGTACCAAATTTGGTACCCATCCCTATCGGTACTTTAAAACAAACAAACAAAAATTCAAGGTCTGACTGTATGATTAGTGTCCATGTTTGTCATTTAGAGTTTCCTTGAAGGATGTGTCTGTGATTAGCTCTATTCATGTTTCCATTAATTCGATTAAGCTTCCCTGACCATGCTAAAAAAAAGATAACCACAGCTTGATGCTACCACCATGTTTTTGCTTATTTATTTATATTTTTATATTTACATTGTTTTGTTCCTTTTAAGGGTGATGTGAAGTGTTAGTTTTCTGCCACGCATAGCATTATTTAACAGCAAATAGCACTCTTTATGGGATTCTTTTCATGCAGGACTTCTTCTGGTCGCTGATCCATAAAATTTGTGCAGTGCACAGCACATCGTTGTACTGTCAAAAGATTTACCCACCTGAGCTGTGGATCTTTACCTTTGAGTTACCATGGCCCTCTTGGCTGCTCTCCTTGCCCAGCATATAAATAGATAAACTGTGATAAGCTGTGATGGAGTTGGGACCTTGCTCATGTAATGAAACTCCCTTGAAAAGTCTAAGTTTGTCATGACATGTTTTTGTCATGATTTTCCAGGTGTGTTTTGGTTTTTCTTTTCAATTCAATTCATTTCAATTCAATTCAATTCAATTTTATTTATATAGCGCCAATTCATGAAACGTCATCTCAAGGCGCTTTCCAAAGTCAAATTCAATATGTTTTGTGTATGTATTTTGACTAGTTCTTTAGTTCCCTAAACTGTAGTCTTTTTAGCTATTCTCTTATGTTATTTAGCCCTAAGTCTTAGTGTTTGAGGGGGTGGGGGGGGGGGGGGTTGGATTAAATATTGAATTTTGTTATGTTCCTTCTTAGGTTCTTCCATGTGTTTTTAATCATTGTGCTTATCTTCATTAGTTTCAACTGTTTCTCATTCCAAGTGATTACTCTCACCTGCTTGCCACGCCCTTCTCCTCACTTCTCCACTGCCTTTAAGCTGTCTGGGTCTCTCTTTCCCTTGCTGGTCCCCAGTGTTATTCAGTTGCCATGCGTCTTGTCTTATCCGCTGTGTGAAGACTACTTGTAAATTTTGTTTAATTATCATTAAAGCGGACATATCATGCTTTTTAAAGAATGTCACATTTAAATCATTCAGTCGTGGTTTATATAAATTGGAAATGCAATGCTTTGGTCTGAACTCCTCATTGTTGTTGCTCCACAGCCTCTCTTTTGCCCCTGATTCTGAGGAGTGCTTCACGCCCCGCCCCCATTCCAGGTCGCTAAGCATTCCACTCCACCCTGTTTGGCCATTTTTGGAGTATGCAGGAGGACGGTGTATTGAATTGTGTGGCTTAATAGACCCAACACCCGAGCATTTTGACTTACCCACTTGTAGCAAATACTGTGACGTAATTGTTGTAAAAACATAATAGAAAATGGAACGGCTTGAAAAACATGACCAAACAAAACATAAAGATATCTACGCAGCATATGGACAGACTAGATTCAAATTTTCTGCACTTCTAGAGACTCCAACTACACAAAAGATATATTTAAGGGCTAAAAAAGTGGATTTTGCATGATATCTTCCCTTTAAACCTTTTTGCCAATATGTCATACTGCGCTTGCATCCCTCCTGAACCACACCATGACAGTTTTACTTGCTAAGAAAGTTTAGTGGATTAACACAAGGGGGGGAAAGTAGTTTTAATGCAAAGCAGGGAATCAGGGCAGAGTCAACATTTGTTTATTGTCGTTTTGGTTGGACATCTGGCATGTGTTTCGGGAAAACTGTCTCTACTTGGGAATGCTTCAGTTGTGGCACACATGCAATCAGTGCAAGCGTCAAATGTGTGGTGTGTGTTGCTTCGTGAGATGACAGATGAGAGGCTTGCATCAATATTTGAACAAACCGCTCTTGCATCTCTTTCTGTAGAGACCACGCTGTTTTTAAGAGACTGGGAGGCACAGCACAAATGTGTTCATGCATGTGATTCCTGCAGCACAGACATCATAAGGTGGAGGAGAGATTTACATCTTAAGGTGTTTCTTTTGTCTTATGTTACAGAGAAGCTTGGTTAAGGAAAAGCAGGAGTAGAACTCTTTTGAGCGAGAGAGAGACGATGTTTTTTTTTTTTTTACACACGCCACATTCAGACTTTGGAGACAGCTTTAAGGGAATGCATTTGTGTACAATACATCCTGCAATTGCAAACACCATATGGTTGTTGGGTGGGGACATCTTTTGCTACAGCCTGATGTGCTTGGGTGACGAACACTAAACATGACCCATCTAGCACAACATTCAGCACAGCATACGCTCTCCTTATCCGAGTGTGGAGGGGTCAGGTTTCACTGATTTTGCTGTGCGTATGTTTAGCTTTCATTTAACATACTTTTTAAACATGTGGGAAGTGTATGATGGGAACGTAATTAAGACAAAAGGAAGTGTGTTGTATTTCAGGTTGAACATTTTTAAACATTTTCTGTTTTACAGATTTATTTTTTTTCTACCTTCATGCTGTGGACACCTATGATCTGAACAGATGCTCCCCCAGTGCTTCTCACTATACTCAACACCCACCTATCATCTGCTTCAGCAATCTCCTTCCACCCCCACCTCCTCTGTTAGCTTCACCTCTAATCCTCAGACTAGCCCATCCATCTGCTGCACGACTTAGTGCCGATACTGCCTATGAAGGCCCACTACACCGGGCATATATAATTAATGCAGCGTTGACCACTGCCAAGCTGTATTTATTCATGTATTTACGCTGATGCACTTAATAAAAAGTCAGTGTTTGCGCAGCAACAATAATCATCCAATCTACAAATAGGTCTCTCTTTCAACGGCAGATTAAACACCATATTTCTTACACTAGTTCGTGACATGTTACTATGGGTGAAAAAAGTTTTAGTAATTGATTTGTTTAATCCATGTGGAAGCACCTAGATCCTGTGCCATTAAGATGTCAAAGTTATAAAGATTGCTCTTTACTGAGCTTCTGTGGAACTTGTAAATGGACTTGGTTTACCATGCTAAACAATATACAAACACAGACGCAAATGTTTTAGTTAATGTCCTATACCCCAGGAAGATGGATGTAGGGATAAATCGAGGTACCAAAATGACCATAAGTGTGTGTTTATATATATATATATATATATATATATATATATATATATATATATATATATATATATATATATGTGTGTGTGTATTTATATATATATATATATAGATAGATAGATAGATAGATAGATAGATAGATAGATAGATAGATAGATAGATAGATAGATAGATAGATAGATAGATAGATAGATAGATAGATAGATAGATAGATAGATAGATAGATAGAAAGAAATATAAATGCTCTCTCACCCACCTGTCATATTCCTGAGCATGGTGGATGGTTCTCCATTTCTCAAGCTTGGGTCCTCTACCAGAGGCCTGGGAGCTTGAGGGTTCTTCTTAGGATCTTAGCTGTTCCTAAGATTGCTCTCTTCTGGACTGAGATGTCTGATGTGTCTCCAAGTATCTGCTGGAGGCACTTCTCCGGAGTGGGGGTTATTACCATGAGTGCACCAATGACCACTGCCACTACTGTTGTCTTCACCTTCCAGGCTCTTTTTAGTTCCTTCCTGAGTCCTTGGTATTTCTCCAGTTTCTCTTGTTCTTTTTCCCCTGATGTTTCCATCACTTGGGATGGCCACATCAATCACAACAGCTGTCCCCTGCTGCTTGTCAATTATCACAATGTCCACAATGTGCATATATATATATACGTATATATATATATATATATATATATATATATATATATATATATATATATATATATATATATATATATATCCATCCATCCATCCATCCATTTTCAGACACGCTTATTCCTGCTGGGGTGCTGGTGCCTATCTCCGGCTGCCAGTCTAAACACACACACACACACACACACACACACACACACACACACACACACACACACACACACACACATATATATATATATATATATATATATATATATATATATATATCTATATATATATATGCCATAAAACATATGCACATTGGGAGCCAGTACCTGTTCCCACCCTGAGGGAAGAGGAGTAATAAAAGAAGTTACAAAAAAGTTTAATTACCCACGCAATCTCAATTCATGTATATATTAGTGCCAAAAAGGGATGTAATACGTTTTCATACCACCGTTACTCACAGGAAAATGTCGTCAGGATTAGAAGAAAGCAAAGCATTTGCTTATTGTTACGTGCAACCAACATAGCAAGGTATGTTTACTGCCTAAAGCAGTAAACACACCAAATTAATGCAGGGCTGGCTTGACTGTACAGTGTTGCTTTTCCTTTTCCTGCATAGATTGATTTGGGGCTGACTATGGAGTGGAGCATGGCAAGTGCTAGAGTCATATTATAACATGTTGATGGGAGTAGTTGTTTGTATTTTTGCACATCTTAGATGTCAACTTTAACTTTTTCCATACTAGGTTGATACTTGCCATACACACTTACCTAGTTTTTGAAAAGTCACACCAGGTGTGAGAGGGTTCAACACTTTACAGCCTATTTATATTACATTGACACAAAGAGAAAATATCCAAATCTTTATTGGCTTTTATTAAGCATAAAGTAAAGATAAGATAATAAATTCCTTTATTGTCCAACAACGGGGACATGTGGAAGTGACAGTGGCAAAGACACAGAGTTACACACAATTAATAATAATGAAAAAAACTAGATAATCTTTAAAAAAAATAATAATTTTTGTGTATAAAATAAAACATTTTGAAAACGTTGAACTGTGACGCTGATAAAAAGATTAGGTCTGAAATTTTTATATGGATGAAACACAGAAAAAGAATTGATAATCCCACATGTACAGTAACTGTATATATTAGCAAACATTGCTTTCAAATTATTGTGATGCATTAAAAAGTTTTACTGCTAATAAACTGGCAGTCCATTTTTGTCTTCCTTGACTTCCCTGACACCTACCTGACTTCAGAGGGAAAACTGTTATCATTTTCCCTTTACCTCGTCTGCTGTGGGAACAGATGTAACAAGGATGCTTCTAGTTCTTCTTGACATGAGTTTAACGTGCTGCCAAAGTGATGCAGAAACAAATAGCAAAGGCAGGATCAGTCTTTACCATTTGTAAATATTTCATTTTGAACCTGCTCTCTCTTTTCTTCATTTCCAAATAATTTCATTGATGTGCTGTGAAGGGGCAAACGAGTTGCTGTTCGTCACAGAGTACAGAGCTGCAAAGCATTGAACTAAAGTGTAATTCATCTGTTCCTCTTGGTCCTAAAGCATAGATAAACATCTTCACTTCCTCACAAATTATCTTGGGAGGAGGCTTTTTCCTGCAGATTAGATTTGAATTTTCACTTTATAATGGTGGGAGTGTAAATATGTGTCTGAGACAACGCTGAACTTCGTCTCCCACACTTTCTCAACCTTTATGGCTTTAGGGATTGTTTTCATCCTTCAGCTGTAGATCCGGACTCCTCGACGAGACAATGTTAGGTTTGCAAATCTCCCCAACACTTCAGGTGAGTCACAGGGAATGTTTGACCAGGATTAATTTAAGTTCTAAACCAAAGTTGTGTTATTCTCATTGAGCCTTTAGATTGTTCACACAACCAAGGACAATGGCCCCTAGAACTTACATATTTGTGGACAAATTACTGCGGTGTGCATCGCATTCATTTTGTAGCTTTAAAAGGAAACACTGACAGACAAAGAAACGAAATATATCCATGCCTGGTATGTTTCACTTTTTATTCTGATAGCAGTTTTTCTGTTCTGCTTTGATTTCTGGTGCAAAGAGAATCCCTTCAGGGTAGCCAAGATTAGCTGCTGATCATGATGCCATGGATGAAGCCTCGGATGGTTGAAATCTTTGCTCTGAAAGTACATGGCTGGGTGCAAGGTGTAAGGCAACTGTTTTCTTTGAGCTTTTCTGAAACCACATGTCAGCTAGGCTTACCAAAATTATTAGTTCTGGTTTTATATGCGTATTATATAAAGTGCTGTCTAGCATGAGCGAGTTGCTTGAAATTCTTTTAGTTGAATATGTGGCTTTTTAGATATTTTGAGATCTTGTACAAAATATGCAAAACGTACTTCCCCAACTAACTCTTTGGAGCAGCAGACAGGCTTAAGTTGGAGACAAACGGATTTTCGTTCAGTTTTTCTGAAAACGTGTTGACACCAGGAAAATCTTTCAAAATTAATCTTTTGAGTCTGTTGTTTATAAGAACAGAACTCCAGTTTTGCTTTAAACGATGAGTTGAAGGGTTGTGTCACTGCATTGCTGCACATTCTTAGCCTCTCAGTCTTTTATTGCCATTAACTAGGACTTAAAGGTGTATTGAAAATGGGTTTTATAATATATATCTATTTAGCACCAGTCAGACTTTTAAACAGATGACCTTGTTGTAGCGCTATCCACTGACTGTCTTAAAGCACAAACCTGAACAAATTAAAAACCCAGCCACGTTGCAGGTAATGACGTTTTTCTGGCAGGAGTTGTAGATGTAGAAAAATGTTCTTTTTCTGTTTTCTCTCTTCTGACTTGTTTTTAGCTCGGTCGATCGATCAAGCATCGTCTCTGAATTTCAGAGTTACTCGGGCCATTATGTACTGCAGAGGAGAGACAGAGAGATGATTCAAAATTTAACACTTATTTTATAATTCATTGGCAATTTGTCCTTCAGGCTAAAGAAGACAGAGGCCATCTTGGTGGTTACCAGTTTTAAAATGATAGCACTCAGCATGGTTATATTCATGCAGACCTCACAGGTAGGCCATCTATATGTGAAGAGACCAATAATTGTGAAGGGTTTATACAGATAATGTACCGAAGTGTAGCAGAAAATATTGTCAGTCGCCATCTGCACATCTTCACGACACTAAGGCTGGGCTGTCTGCTTCACAAACCGTTGATTAGATGAAGTCTAATGTCAGAATTGGTATTTTTGTGATAGACCAACACAAATCATAGCTCTTTGTGCAGTTACATCTCCCAGTCTGTTTGTTGTCGTCTCTGTCTGCTTTGCACATCTAGACACCAACATTCTTGCCTTTTCTTTGTTGACTAGCTCAAGTTTCTGAACACAACAGCCGGTCTTGCCATAGCTTCTCAGTTGGATTTGTGACAGACTGCCAACAGTACTTCTCATGGGTTTCTTTCAACATTGACTTTTTTTCCGTGCACCTCTTCCATAAAGGCTGCGGAGCGTATGACTGATAGTAATCCTGTTGACAGATTACCTCACTGGAGCCGTGTATCCCAGCAGATCCTCAGGAGTTACAGCGGGCCTCTCGGTTGATTCTCTGATCGACGCTCTCCTTGCCAACTCTGGCAGTTTAGGAGGACGGATGTCTTGTTAAGTTTGCAGCCGGGACGTACTCTCTCTGTATTCACATGATGGATTGAATAGTGCTTCATTAGATGTTCAGAACTTTTGATGTTCTACAACCGAAGCCTGTTTTAAACTTGTCCACAATTTTGTGCCTGATCTGTCTGGTGTGTTCCTTCTTCTTCACGGTGCCGTTAGTTCTCTAACGCTCTATAACATGCAGACCATTACAGAATAGCCAAGCTTAAACTGAAATTAAATTTCACACAGGTGGAGTATTTATTAATGAGATGGTGGCACTATAATTTATTTAGCGGTATCAGAGCCAAGTGGGCTGTGAAGAATACACAGATATAGTTTGTAAAAGCTACATTAACATGTAAAAAGGCGTGTAAAAGGGTATTTTCATTGCCTCTGTGAAATAAGCTTACATCCAAAGATGCAGAGTTTGCCCGTCTGTTTTTAATTCTGCATGTAAAGAGGTATAGACTGTTTGCTCATCTGAAGAAAAAAATAAAAAAAATAAGCTTGCTTCCTGACAAGATGCTTCACAACTAGTGTGTATTTCCTGTAGAAGCATTTATGTGCGAGCCAGACACAGGGGCAGAGAAAGGGAAAGAAAATGGAGCCATCACTCAGGCCTTTGGCAGTGATATGTTGTTTTCTCTGTGAGTTGGCTAAATGTATCTGTGCCCCTTATGTGGTATTGCCAGACGGAAGCATCGGTTGTAGATCATTCTGAAAACTGTGAAGCACGGGCCTCGGCGGTCTCCTGAATGGCGGCAGGGAAGCATATTGTGGCGAGATGAACCAATGAACCTGGTCTGCACCGACCTCCGGATGTAAATGAGGTAACGTCGAGGTAATGTTGTGGGAATGTCAAGCAGCATCACACTTCATCACAGAACTGCTCCGCAGAGCCTTATCGCGCTGTGGTTTAAAATAGCACGCCGTAATATAAATATTGCTGCTGCAGCTCTGCGCTACTGTTTGTGATTTATATTCATCAATTTCATGACCGGAGACAATGTTATGCAGTTTCCAGGGACAGTTAAGTGCTTGTAAGCCGCACACGCCGACACCAGCCTGAGGTTAAATGGCACCGGTTTCCTTTCATGTGTCTCTCTTAATCTGTCTGTTGCGAAACCCCCCCAGCGGCTAAATGGAAGGGAAAAATCGGAGCGGCGAACAGACTACTAACGGCGATGAAACCTGAAATAATCTCCAATGTCGTTGTTGGTCTTAGCAGTAATAGTCGGTGTTGTCGAACTTCCCTGTTGGTGGGCATTAATTAATAGGAGAGCCGATCCCTTCATCAGATGTCATAATGCCGACGGCTTTACGGGGTTTGACAGCTCTGTGTTTGGGTGTTCCTGTTCTCATCTATCACCGCCTTGATGCGCAGTCACGTCTCTGTTTTGCATCCCTCCAAACACAAACACACCATGTCAATTCTGCCCGCGCAAAACAAAGAGGAGCCCTCCGTACAAGAAAAGCTTGCCCGGGGCTAGACATTTTGAAATTAAAAGCATGTCTCTTTGTTCAGCCCCTGTTCCACGAACGAGGGGAGAGAATGCGAACGTGTCCCACTGAGGGGTGGAGGGAACAGTGAACAAGTTCTGTGATTTTCACAGCCGGGGAATCACAGAGAGTCTTTTATCTATTTCCCTCCATCAGGAGACATCCAGCAAGGAAAGGTAGGAGGATGGGATTAGCACGAGAGGAGGAGAGAAAGCAAGAGAGTGGGTTCCCTAATCCTGATGGGCTTTTCAGAGGTACAACCATCACTGTGGGGGAAACATGGAGTGTGCGGCGGGGAGGTGTGAGCTGATGGGTTGGTTTGCCTCAATAAACTCTTCACAGTTGCATGAAAGATGTTCCACCAAACTAGCGGATTAGTCAGAGTATAATTACAGTTGTGGGGCTCAGAAGCAGCCAGACGTGTTGCGACTGAAACAGTCCTCAAACGGGCAGAGGAGGCGGGGAGTAATGGCTGCTAATGCGCTGCCAGCACCTTGTCCGTGAGATGAAGTAACTGTTTGTAGTGAGCACCAACTCCTGGGATCAAAGTGTTGTTCATGGATGTAAATCAAGCTTCATTCAAAACGAGAAACTTTCTTTCATCAAATTTAACTTCAACCTAGAGCCTCACTGTATATGAAACCAAAGTTGTCATCGAAATAATAATGATATATGCACTAGCACAATCGCAGAGGACTACTCTGATGCATCATTTGGAAGCATATTATTTCAAGTGTTATGTATTCATGGTCCTCATGCCAGTGATGCACTATGTTACTGAATGCGTTGAGACACCTATCCAAGTCATTAATTTCAGTTGTTGCAATCACTTTTATCAGGGGAGGCACCTTGTGGTGCGGAAGGCATTTATGTACAAAAGAGTTACTCTGGGGAGCTCCGTGGATTCAGGCATCGTGCTGTGATTAGCTGCTACCTGTGAGATTAATTCCTTTGTGAAGTTTTCCTGCAACTATACAATCTGTGGACATTTGTGTGCGGTAGCACTACACACTCAGTGTTGAAAAATCACCAGCTGTGTGCAAAATGAATCACTTCAGACCTCTTCATGTTTGTCTGTCCTTCAGATCACGGCAGGAGCTGTAGGTAAAGAGTTTGGCCAAATGGGGTTTCTCGGCCAAGCAGCGTCATCAAACCTTACATCACCAAGCGCGATGCCACATCTCAGATGCAATCCTGTAGAACATGCTACCGCTGGACTCAATCAATCACGCCTCTCTCTCACTCTCTCTCTGGAAATCTGATGGACAAGTCTGAGTTTGGCAATTGCCAGCAGAACAATACTCTGAATTCATTGAGCCAAACGGGGAGTTTGGAGGTGTTTGTTTGGTGTGGGGCTGTGTGGGAGTTAGACTTGAGCCCTTAGCTCTAGCAACAGCAACACTTTATACTGCAGCATGCAAAGAGGTTTAGAGCAACTTCCGAATGACATCTTCAATTTCAACATTTTTGCATCAGTGGAGAAGCCAAGGTCTTTTTTTTTTGTTTGTTTTGTTTTGAAACTGGAGGATTATCTTGATAGAGGGAAAAGTCTGAAATGTTTTTGCACGCTCGGTTCAGGCGTATAGATGTGTGAGTTTTGTTTGGAGGAAGTTGACTGGAATGCGCAGAGCCCCGACTTTAGCTGGTTAGAGCACCTTGGTGGTGAACTGGAACCAGGCCATCTCATTTGTGTCCACTCTGGTTCAGTTGGATGGGTAGTTGCCACAGATTTAATGGCGGCTCCCCTGCCAAACCCTAAAGATCATCCATTGGATGGATATCTGGTGACTGTGGAGCCCATTGGAGTACAGAGAACTTGTCATTTTTAAGATACCGGTTTGGAAGGATGCGAGCTTTGTGACAAAGTGTCTTATCCTGCCGGATTTAGCCATCAGATGATCAGTAGGCTGCTGGTCACAGCAGCCGGGACGGCATCAGCAACATTCAGATAGGCTGTAGCATTTGAACAATGCTCGGGCGGCACTACAAAATCCAAAGGGTTCCAATACCACACCAGCAGCAGCCTGAACCAGAAAACACAAGGCAGAATCAATCCATGGTTTGATGTTATTAATGCCAATTTAAGAATGTGTCAATTTTAAGTCAGATATTACCCCTCGATGGTCCAGGCATCATTTCTCCTTTTGGTCAATTCTGCGTAAACCACAGAGTTGGTTGTGTGTGAAAGTCCCACTATATCAGAGACACTCAAACCCACCATCCAGCACCAACAACCACGCCATGTTTGAGGTCACCTGTCCTTCCCCATTTTGATGAACAGTATGAACTTCAGCAAATTGTCCTCACCACGTCTAGGCACCTAGAAGGCATTGAGTTGCTGCAATGTGATTGGCTGAGTCACTGTTTCTGTTAATACGCATTTGTACCCCTGTTCTTAAAACAGTGGCCAATAACTACATACTTTAGTAACATGGATTCTCGAGTGAATGGAGCCCGGTGGGTAGATCCTGATGATGAAACAGAAAGAGAAGAGTGAGGAAAATGTTGGTTAATTGTGACTGTCCTCATACTCATCAACAATAATATATTGCCATTGCATGTTTTCCTAAAATTAAACAGATTTAAAAAAAAAAAGAGAAATAGTTTGCTGTGAATGTGAAGCATGACATTTAGGATTAAATGCCATAAAATACATTTTAACTGCATTGAGACATCAAAATGCTTAGACCTGTGTTTCTTCTTTATTCACACTTTTAACATAATTTAAGTCGTTCAACGCTTCATGGCCTCCCTGACATCTTTAACAGCACAGAAGGTAAAGCCATATTTTCAGATATGCTCGTTAGAAAAAAAAATTTGTTGCCTGAACTCAGCTTGTATGATGGTTTCCCAGAAGTGCAAATCTCTAATACTGTGTGACTAATGCACCCCCCTATGCAACAACTAATGTTGGCTTCTTAGCTCATTGCTTATAACATGCATGGCAGGCCAGATCGTTGAGTTCCTCATCTGAAGAATTCAATTAAATTTAATTCAGTTTATTTATATGGCGACAACTCACAACAGCTGTCATCCCAAGGCACTGCACAAAGTCAATTCTATCAAATTCTACGAGCTGATGACATTTTTTCCACCTGCTTGCCATGTAGTGGCAATACTTACACTTTGCTATACAAAAGTCACAACACACACTTACAAATAAATTGCTACAAGTTGAAGTTGCTGCTCTAAAGCTTGACTAGACCTCTGGAGAATCCTCCCCTGCAGACTTAGTCGTTTTCTAATAAACGCAAACGTCCTTTCAATCGTTTTTTTTTTTTTTTTGCTACTTAAGGATAAAAAACAACCCCTTAACATTTATTGAAGCTTAAGTTTAATTTTAATTATTTAACACAGGTGAATATCATGTGCTGAGAAGTTGCAAAGAGGTGACTGTGGAAGTGTCGGTGCACAACAGAATAACATGTCTAAGTCAGCAAAGGGTCTCCCTGGGTCTCATTGCAGAGGTGAGAAGGAGTTGAAACTTAACTAGTTGTGAACCCGTCATACTGCTGCATCAAAAGATTAAGTGTGCTGTGTATTTTTTTTTTTTTTTTTTGGAGAAAGACATGTCTGGAATCAATTGTTTTACTGTCGACAAGTAACATGAAAACATCAGATGTATTTTGTCCGTGAATTCTGTTTCACACTTCTATTCTTTTCATTCTTCAGGCCCCAGAGGTGAAGCCCTGCAGCATGGCCAGTCCGGGACCCTGCCCCGCTTCTTGGAGGAGCCTGTCGATGCTTACATTATCAAGAGTAACCCTATCAAGCTCAGGTGTCAGGCCCGGCCCGCGCTCCAAATCTTCTTCAAGTGCAATGGAGAATGGGTCCACCAGAGCCAGCACATGTCTCAAGAGCACACCGATGTCGTGACAGGTACAGTAAAAATGGTGAATTTCATTTCGATCAACCCACAATGAGCACCAAGAAGAAACAAGGCACCTATATGAGAAGCGTTGGTTTTATATCAGAACAGTTTCGAGTGTCTAAACAGAAGAAAACCTGCAACTATTTTTGTTTGGTGTTACATTTGTGGTGGAATGGAAGAACTGTGTTTTTACAAAAAAGTAGCCCAGAGCTTCGCATGGTTAAATTAGATTGCTGTGCATTTAGAAGCACCACTGTCTGCTACAGGATTATCTCCACCGTTGACATCCTCTTGCAGCAGCTCTCTCAGCTTTTCCTGTACAAGCTCTTCAAATGCTCGACAATAGGTCCACATGTCTGATGTTTGATCCGACAATAAGGGACACGATTTATTTAACTACGCACCGCTGGCAGACTCATCCTGAAGTAAATAACGCATGCCTGTAGAATGACAGTAGGGTCCACACCCTGCTCATTCATACTGCCTCATGCTTATTCCCCACCACTGCGCTGCTCTGATAAATACTCTCTGCTACGGCCGTCTCAGCCTTTACATGCACTTTTACCACTCAAGCCCACCTGACCTGTACTTCATTTGCACTTCTGTGCCTGTTCCACCTGTACTGTCTTTTAAATAGCACCTAATGTGTATGCCAGGGGCACTTGATGTAGCGAGGCCTGAATGGAGTTCCTTGCAACCCACTTTAGATAAAAGGATCTGCTAAGTGAATGAATGAAAATTCCAGGTTGTAATTTTACAAAAAGGAGTAAAAAGGCCAGAAAGGTTTATTATTTCTGCAAGGCTTTGGATTTGTTTTCAACAGATTTTATGTTTTGTTTCTTTATTAGGACTCTTTGAAAAAATAGTTATTTTGGTCTTCCTGGTTTCTGATTTTATGTTCTTGACTTTTCTTCTTTTTTTCTTCTTTTTTGTTTGTCTTCCTTGTAACCAAACCGATAATATTTAGAATGAGTCCGGGGTTTGGTCTAAAGTTAGGAGGACATTGTGTGGAAGTTTCATCAGATTGCTTTTGTCTGCTCTGTTCCTTTAGAAACAATCCAAAGAGGCATATTAGAGAGGATGTATGCCTGCAGAGCATCTAAAAGTTTGTAATAACCTCATTATATACTGGCCAGTACAGAAACAGTAAATTAAATTTCTTTAATTTCATGACATTTTCAGGTATTAACTTTTCCAATATGGTCTCACGACAAAACATCCATCCCAGTTCACGCAATATTGTTTCCCCAACACAAAAGGTATGGCAATTCAGCTTAACTGAAGTGACATTTAAGCCAACTTGTTTAGTTTTAGCTCGAGACTTTGAACTCTATATTGTGCCTGTAAGTGATGCAACCTGCTGAAATGCTGTTGTTATTGTTGTTGTCTTAACTTCAACTGAATCCATTAAAAGCACAAAGAAAAGGGTTCCTTTTCGAGTCATTGGACCTTTTTGTGTTGCATCATCCCATAAGGGGGTTAAAGAATCCTCTCATGTTTATACATCAAACTGAAAAAAATGCATCTTTTTTCCCCAGAAATGCTCTTGAGTTGTGAATGTGTCTAACCGTGTGATATGTTACAGTAAAGTTCCTTTCATGAATCCAGAGTGACACGGTACAATTCACCGCTTGGTCCTCTGGTGCGCTTAAATGCAAAGAATGCAAAATACAGTACCCCTTGAAATGTTTCACAATTTGTCACATTACAACCAAAAACTTTCTGTGATTTTGTTTGATAGACAAACTTGGTATAGGACACAATTGTGAAGGAGAGGAAAAATCCTGCATGTTGAATGTCAATCATAGCCAATCATCTTGAATGTTTGTTCAAGTAGAAGTCCAAAAGGTGTAGCATGTATTTGTATTCAGCCCCCTGTCCAATACTTTGAAGAAGCACCTTTCACTGTAATTACAGTGTTTTATGAGGCTTTTCCATCAGTACCATGTCAGCGCCGAACGCCCTGCTCTACACGGTGATTTGGGTTTTCCGTTGGAGACGGTTTCATAATAACAACCCTCCTTTTATGTTTTTTAGTACCTTCTCGGCCGGGGTTCCGGCGGGAGCCAAGCTGAAAATGCGATATCAGAAGACTGTCAGTCATTCCAGTAACTCCCGTACAAGAATCAGACCCGCCATTTTGAAAAATATGTCTACACCGACTGAGCATTAAAGGAAATGGAAATTTGACACTGTGGTCCCACAACGAGATGCAAGCATTTTTGGTTGCTGATGAGAAGATACAGAGGAAGCCAGACAGAGCAAGCCCAAACAAAAAGTAATCGAAGTGCTGTCTGAGCTGATGGCTGCTTACGGATAGCGGTGAATAACAAAATAATGTCTTTTGAAGCTTAAAAAGGTAAAAAGCAATAAACAGACACCCAAGGACCACAACGACTGGATTCCACGATGGAGAGTGTTTTACAAATTTAAGCATCTTTCATCTAACTCATCCCATTGATGGTAAACAAAAAAAGGATATTCTTATGCCATTGTCTCCCGCATGAAGACAATAACATAGCTACTTGGCATCAGTGCAATCTCTGTTCGTATTTTTTTCCCCTTGTTTTCTCTTACATTCACTATATTGCAAAAAAGTATTCGCTCACACACCATGACTAAAGTGAACTAAAGTGGCATTAACCCATTGGGTTCAATATACAATGTTGGTGCGCCCTTCTCGGCTACAACAACTTCAACTCTTCTGGAAAGGCTGTCCACAAGTCTTTAGAGTTTTGACAAGTTCTCCCTGAAGTGCATTCGATGTTGAACGCCCAGACTGACGGTCTGCAGCAATAAATTTGCTACCGGACAGCCATCTGAAACTCACACGGCATATATATTACAATAGCTAACACATAACTAATACAGTACTTCTTCAGCAAGCTTGCATTAGGAACCATTAGCTTACCCTCACATGTCATCTAGCTCAAACATCTCCTCAACTTTATCCCAGATCTGTTGCTTCCTTGATCCCTGTGGTCCTTTTTTTTTGTTCTACGTCTTCAAGCCAACCTCTGAAGCCTTCACAGAACAGCTGTGTTAATATTTAGACAAAATTACTATTTATTTATAAAAATGACTTCTGTAGAGAATTGGTTGTACTGGAGCGTTTCAAAGGGCTGGATTCAAATGTGTGCCATACTTGCTAAAGAATTTTGAGAAGCAGGCATCACTTTTCTTCCACTGCCCAATTATGAACTGCTTGAGGTTTATCTAAAATTCCAGTGAATTCTTGTGGTGGTTTTATCGTGACATGTAGAAAAGTTAAAGGCGTATGGGACATCTTAGCAAGGCATTGCAAGACATTTGGGACAATCATTTATGCATTTGTTCATTTGGGTGTCAGCTCAGGATTGCCTTAATTTTTCAACGCTGCTCCCTTTGCTGCTGTTTGTGCAAAAGTGTTAATGGTTGAGTTAACACACAGCAATGAACAATATCTCCCACCAGAGTTAACAATGGACCTCTGCAGCTTTACTGCCTCTAGTGTGGTTTCATAGCTTTGCTTCCGTCTGGCTCCTTGTCAGCATTCATATGCTTTCCGCTGGGAGAGATGCAGGAAGGTGAAAGCAACTAAAAAGAAGTGTATCTCATAACCTAACAAGCTCTGTTGGGATCTGGACTGTGTCAGGATGCATCCCTTTCACCGCAGCACGCACGAGAATTGAATAGAAAAGATCTCAATTTATTGCATTTTTATCTGTCCATAGCACATGCAAACATGCATCACCAAAGAATTTGATCCTATCAAAAAAAAATGAAGTTTATGAGTTGTTAGTGCTCAAGGCTGCTCCCTGTCACTTTGAGACAATGCGAAAGAGTAAAAAGTGTTGGAGATGGGGGGGGGCATTCTACCAGTAGAGGGGATTATATATATTTTACAGGTCAACTGTAAAAGGTCTCTTTGCAAAATGGTTTATAGTATGACACTAGTCTATATTTTACCTTTAGTGCAGTTATAATTTGATTTAAGCAGCTCAATTAAATGTGTAATTTTCCGGTTACTTATATAAGAGATGAATGAAAAGCAGTGTACTTTTCCTGGATCACGTCATTAATTCAATTCAATTAAATTTTATTTATATAGCGCCAATGGGGTACCGCGCACGTGACGTCACCGTCTCAAGAGCAACGCCCCTTTTGCCGCTTAGGTAGGGCATACAGGAGAGAACGCACGGATAACCCAGCTATTACAAGCGCAACAGAAACAGCGATATGACCGACTTTACAGCCGTTAAACTTTCCCAAGGCGATGTCCCAGGCACACGGTTTACTGGTCGCACTGTCGAAGAACACACCAACGTTCAGCTCAAACGATGGCTTGAGTGTCGAGGGCTTAAAAAAAACAGAAAACGGGCCGAGTTGACCGAACGGTAAGCTTTGGTTTGTTTTCCTGCGCGGCGATCATGGCAGCGTCGGCCGTTTTTTTTTTTTGTTGTTTGCAATCACCGTCCAGGAATGGGTATATGTTTAATGTTTGTCTCATTTGAAATGTTTTTGAGTAAGCTATCCTGGTAGCAGGCTATCATGTTAGCGCCTGCTACCATGATAGCCTATATGCTGTCATGGTAGCAGGCGCTTCTTTATTAACATGTCGGCCACCAAAATACTCTTACCTTGACTTGATGTCGCTGGAATTGGGTCAGGATGTTCTTCGGTTGTGCCCTTTCCTCCGACAAAATGCTTGCTACATATGTACTTGAATTTGGTAACTTTTTCCGGGTTGAACTGTTGTGTAGGCCGACCGCCCTGGTGTACCAAGCGCACATTTCTCCTTGGCAGTCTTGAAGAAAACATCCTTCATATGCGGCCGATCAGCGTAACTCGAGTCGCTGTTGCACGTTCCATAGCAACAATGTTTAAAAACCATGGTCTTAGATTTGGAAAAAGCAGTCGTTTACCGAGTAAAACCTAGGCTAACGCACGTCTCTTTTACAGCAAAACAGCGGCGGGTTTCCGGAGTTTGCCCCACTGCGTACCACGTGATGTGACGTCATCGTGACGTTGTGTTTCTAAAAATAGCTCGCGCGCGGTACCCCATTCATGAAACATGTCATCTCAAGGCACTTTACAAAGTTAAGTTCAATCATATTATACAGATTGGGTCAGATTATACAGATTGGTCAAAAATGTTCCTATATAAGGAACTTTATATACCCATTACATCACTTTTACGTCACTCGATAAAATAAGTTAACGCAACGACCGATTTGAAATGTGGCCCCACTTGCATTGTAGTGCGCACTTCTGTTTTCTCAGTCAAGCTAGTGATGGAAAAACAAACAACCACATTTTGCTTATAATTTACCTGGAAGGCAAACAGTAAAGTCCAGAATAAAGACGTACAAAAACCCGAAGGCAACGAAGCAAAGAGAGAAGTTAGAGAGAGCGTCACTTGCACATGCGATCGTTGGACCTCTGCTGCTAGCAATGATAACGTGTGGGAGCTGACTTTATTGACACAACTGGTGTCTGTGCTCCTTTGCATTATCTGTGAAGTCTGCGGAGCGCCACTACTCAGAGGCACATCCAGTGTGTAGCACAAGAACGGAAAATAGAGAAAAAAGTGTGCAATGTTTGGGTCAGACTGTGCTCGAAACACGGCAGCAGCCGTACGACTCCTTTTACATGAACACCTGCCTTGCACTGCACACGCTTTATAGAAAGCAATCACTGCGTATGTAGGTGACAGCGGATGACGCTGTTTTCACCAAATGTCGAAAAATAACCATCTAATGTTTTTTTGTTCACAGCTTTTTAAAGTATGTCAAAGGTAAAAAAATAAATGTAAAATTAAAAGCAAAAGGCTGTAAAAGTCCTTTTTGTGGAATAGATTATATAATTGATTACCTAAATTATCTTTTTTACAAGCCGACTTGAAATGAGAATATGCACAGGCGCGACTTGAAATGGGATTAATCAAAAGTTTTAACAGATTTGCACTTAATTAGTAAATTTTTATTAATCAATTAACAGCCCTAATTTTAATGTTTCTTTCCCACACGTATGTGCATCCCTCTTGTGCATTCTCAATTTCTGTAGACAACCATAGTGTTTGGAAACTGTTAAACTTCTCTCACAGCCGCTTTTATTTTATGTTAGCTTTAAAACTGTCTTGATTTTTAAAACTTTTCTTTAAAATGCCAACCGGCTAAATAATGTTCATTAACAGCAATGCACAACAGAATTAAAGCATTTAAGTTTTAATCAGTGTTAAAAACAACTGCTGGAAACAGTCATTGTAGATTCAACTCTTTGCAGAGGAATTCACATGAAGGTGAAGTGTTAGAAATTAACTTATAACTTCAATTGAAGGAAAGAAATTAAAAAAGATATTGTGAATCAATAGACTATTAAATTACTGAATAATTAACAATTAGGCAATAACAATAATGAATGTAAATGATCATCATCATCATCATCATAATAATATGTCACTGATGGTGCTGCTTGCTTGTAGTTTGTATTGTTGTATATTTATGTCCTATTAATATATGAAACCAGAAATTGACGGTCTCACACCGACGATCCCTTACTGTACAACAGTAACATCAGAGGCTGCTTTAGAAGGTGAGGGGGCTCTAAGACAGACAGTACCAAAATGGGAAAAAAAAAAACTCTTTCAATATTTTACTGTTGAAATTATTCATCAGGACTGTTCAAGCTCTCCTGATCATCTTTAGACGCATGAAGAGGCAAGTTGATCCAAAGCTTGAGGTTTCATATAAAATCTATGCGCAGACAATGGGGACTGGGTATTTCATGATATGAAGAACCTCACATATCTCAGTACCTCCTTCTTCTTTATTCTTATTTACTCTAAGTGTGATGCTCAAAAGGGAATCAGAGTCAGATACAGTAAAATGAATTTAAAAAAAAAATGCAATCATGAAGTGATTTCTAAAAATAAACCTAAAATGCTATTAACGGCAATCTGAAAATCATCCTTTTTTTCCTATTGCGAGACTACTCTAAATGTTGATCGTGATTATAACATGCTCAGAATGTAATGTTCTTTTTGATCTATTTAAGCTAAGTAAATGAAATGCTACGCTTCTTCTGGACTTTTAAACAGGATCACCGAGTCTTCTTGCCCTACATAAATTCATCCTCATCCCATTACATAAAGTTTTAATTTGCTCTTGCTTGGCTTGAATGTGAGCAGTTCTTATTAGCAAAGCATTACTGTTATGTAAGCAGTGTAATTAAAGTGTAACAATTTGAGAAATAGTTCATGATATCCACAAAACTAACACTGAAAGAGATTAATAAACATTGTATGTATGATTTCAAAGCTCAGGGATTTGAGTTATATTGCTCCATTAAAACTATTAGTTATATTAACACTATTTATGTAGGGACATTTTCAACACATATGTGTTTCTTCAGTCAGTCAAATAAAATTTCCATCCATCCATCTATTGTATATACATGCTACAGAACCAAAGAATAATCCTGGATTTATTGAGACAATACTTATTAGACAAATTTGACTGTGGCTGTGAAATATGCTACAGCTCACTGATGGGACTTGTTTTGGGGTTCTTTTCATCTGCATCTGGCTCTAGTTGCCTTTTTACAACCAACCTGTGCCCTGTTGACAAGCACTACATTTATGTGGGGCCCACCTTGGAAACTAAAAACACGTCAGCCTGTCCTGGGAACAGAAACACACAATTACACAGCCAATGCAAACATGGTGTGAAAACACTCAAAACTGTTAAACACTGTTGGTGATATGAATATATAGAAATGACTGGAATGATAAATTAATGGTCGGGTGAGGGCATATATTTAAATGCTAAAATCAAGCTACCGTAATAACGTCCATTCCTTTGCAATTTATTGCACTTACTCGTTTTCATTGGAAACCAAGCATCTAGTACAATTATTGAAAATACACACATGCTATTTCTTGCACGTTTCGAAAGACCTGATACACGCAGCCAGAGCTCCAATGGGAGGCTTTACCTGAAAACACATTAATGTGTTAGAATGGTTAAGATCTAAAGACCAACATATATTCTGTAAAAACAGAGATATACTCTAAAACAGTTGTCCTCAACCTTTTTTTGCGCCACAGATCGGTTTAATGTCAGCCAATATTTTCCCCAGACTGACCTTTAAGGTGTGGCGGAGATAAATACAGCAAAACAAAACAATACAATGGGCATAAAAACTGTGATAAATATAATAATGATAACATATGTATTCAAAAATATGATGTGCTTGAAAATACAGCTCACTATAACGCTGAATCAGGGGGAGCCTTGAGTTTGTTTCTCTGCAACGAGACGGTCCGATCCAGGGGAAGACAATGACACCTGAAGTCTGCTGCCTTTGTCCAGTTCTGTAATTTTACATCTTCTCATTGCAACAATCCTTACATACGTACAAGACCATTCTCTCGTAGAAGACAATGGCAAATGTCTTTGGGCTGAACACACTATTTTCAGATTACTATGCGTAAGAAAACTTCAGAAAATCATGTTTAAATTTCTGGACTGCCCCATGGACCATTTGTTTAAATGCAGCTTCCATGCATTCAGCTGGTCTTGGTTTTGAGTCCAGGCCTGGGGTTTTCGTCAGTTTTCTCCAGGTCTTCTGGCTTCCTCCTACCATCCTGCCCTGTGATTGGCTGGTGCACAGTGGCTCTTTTCCAATGTCCTATAAACAAAGATTAGTTATTGATGCTCCACCAGAACGTTATATTAGAAAATAAAAATTCTAAATAATCTTCAAAACGTGTTGTCAACTACTTTTGAACATGAGCCCGGGTTCAATTACGACGAGATAGATAATGCAGCAAATAAAGAACGATTCCATGAGTGAGTGTATGAATAGATAAGTAGATTACAGCTGTTTATAGATTAGTAAACTTTACAGAGTAACTCTGCACTCAGTAAATGTCTTAACAGAGGCGCAATGCACACACAACAGCAGAGACGGCAGAGAAACTGAATGGCTGTGTCACGAGCCAGGTGAATTGGTAATGCAATTACGGATGCAAGCACGGAATACTTTAAAAGATAACTAACATGCATTTTAATTTACATCTTAAATCCTGATGAGTTAGTGGACTGAAATTCCAGGGTTGTTTTACTTGTAGCTGGATTCAACAGTGATAATATCCGTATAAAATGAGTCTATGTTAGAAAGTGATGCTGAATGTATTGCCTAAAAAATCAAGAAAACAATGTGAAATGAACCTAATGATGAGTCCAGAATTTTTAGACCCAGAATATGTCTGAAATTACATTATGACTATTTCAGAACTGACCTTTGAAGCTGTCATATTCCTTAACATTTTTATCAGTCTTGTATTTTAGTAACATTAGCTACTGTCAACAAAATAAGCTTGTGATGATGATACACAGGCCAGATGGATCATTACCCATGTTTAACCTGCTAAATGAAGTACAGTAGGTGTTTTTAAGAACACGTTTTTGAAATTCTTTTCAACAAGTAAGCTAGAGGTACATTTTGTGTCTGTAATTATCTCCAGATGTGCCTGCAGACAAATGTTTCTCACTCTCATAAAAGCAGCAGCAAGAACAGGGGAAATTGTTAAAAGAATGTAGTGCATAAAAGAGCTTCACCACTGTCGCCCACTTCGGCCAAATAATGTCAAAAGCATTTCAACTGAAAAACAAAACCATCCTGTGAGCTTGTCTCCTTTATTATATGACCTCACACAGGGATAAACTCCAAAATGAACACAAGGGTATGACAGAGGAATATTTCAAAAGCCTTACTGTATTATAGCTCAAAGGATTCTGGAAAGAATGAAATGTTCCCAAACTGATTCCAATATCACTTGATTTTTAAGAACACTACACACGGCCAATCTTTGACAGCCCACACTCGGATGTCACGACACACTCAAACAGCATTATTCCTTTTCCAACTACAAAATGGCTTTAAATCAGTCCGCTTTCTTAGTATAATATTTAAAAACACACAGAACGACTATGTGAGTTAAATTGAAATTTGTGTCCACGAGAACAAAGTACAAGTGTAGCTTAATGTTTGTAGTGTACAGTTCTTCATGACTGCATAAATAAATTACTTTCACACTGAACTCCTCACGCAACCAAGGAAAGGAATCTTCATTTCAGGCAGACTTCCAGTTGCCAGCAGGTCACTTAAGCAACCTTTAAATGCCAAGAGAGAAAAAGCTGTTATTACACTTAGTCTCAGGAGGCGCTCGCCAGTAAGCCTCGAGGAGTCCTCAAACTTGCTTAATGTCTGTTTCGTGCCGGCTGAGAAAGCAGAATGTGTGTTTTTCCTTGTTGTGTTAATCAATTCAGTAATCAGGCTTCTCTTTGTTGACCTAATTCCCTTTCACATTGTCTTCTGCTTTTATCTCATTACATACTGAAAGAGATATATTTTTAAATCTGAAATTTAGCCCAGATGCCAAAGTGTCTCACGGCGGCTGAAGCGTGCTTTTGGCCTTAATTAGGATTATTGAGCTTTTGTGAGTTGTTTCTTTTTTCCCACAACCTGAGTCAACTTGAAAAGGATTATGAGCCTCAAGTTGTGAAACTAAAAACCCTTTGTCCACCGAAACACATCTTGTTCTTCATCCAGCTTCGTCTGTAGGAGGCAGTGGAGCAGCTATAGATCACTACAAGCTATTATGGTGTGGCTCAGTCGGTAGAATCGCCTTGGGGTTCTGGAGTGAGCAGGGGGCTGTAGTTATTAAAGCAGCAACCTGTGAATTAAATGGAGACAGACACAACAACACATGCCTTAACACTGTTTGACCAGAGGGTTTAAGGCAGAGGACAAAAACCATGGATATCCAAAGGCAGCTGGACATATATAGCTTTACCATTACATGTTGTGTAGCCCCCCCTCAGAAAACGCAGGCGGAAAAAAATGCAGACGTGAAAAAACTAAATCTGAACAGCTGGTGTTAGGATTAGGCTTTTTCAAAATAATCAATGCCTCAATATAATTAATACAAAATAATAAAAGATGAAAGATATAGTAGAAATGAATCATTCAATGATACAGATTTGCGTCAACAAATGTATCCCTCATAGTAACATTTATTTGTATCATCAGCAAATTGAAGTGTAGTTTTTGACCCAATTATTGCCTTAATTCGAGATATATTAAAGGATTTTTCAGGTTGATATTCAGCACTTGGTGTGTATCGATGCTCTGTGCAGGCTGTCCTTCTCAAGCACTCGCCAGTGTAACTAGAACTGCTCTAGGTCACATGACCCATCCGAGGTCGTAACAATAAAACAAAACCCATATGTCACTTACGTGACCAGACATATTTTTGGTTCTCTGATGTAAGATTGCATGTTGTGAGATGAATGCGGCCATTCTCCATCTGCTGGTCAAAAGTGGTCTGCTTTCAGATTCCAAAAAGAAACAGTCTTATGCTGTGACCGAACGCAATTTAAGCGTCAAAAAGGCATCCAACGCCACAACTTGGACACTTGTACGAAACGTTTCTGACGCTCTGAGCAAAGTGTAGACAGACTGGTCTGACGCTCGTCGTCAGGAGCTACCCTGTTCTTCTCCTCAAATGCGAGGAAAAAAGTTTAGTTAAATTTTTATAACTTACCCAAGATCTCAATTTCCTCACTAATCCTCCTCCAGGCAAGGTCCTTTCTACTCTCTGCAGTGATAGCTGGACTGGTCATAGATAATAGCATAGGCACAAATAGCGACAATGAGTTTGTCCTCCATTGTGGCCTTCCTAGCTATTTATGGTCATCCTGCCCTTTGTCAAATGTGCCAGTACGTCACTCAGTGGAGTCTCTCTTACTGGTTGACACGCCGCGACCAGCTGCAAAACTTCCGATTTTCTAACTCTTGAAAATGCTTGAAATCTCAAAATGTGCCATACCTGACAGGTGAAATGCGCCCAAGGATCTCTCGACACTCCTAGATCTGCATCCACCATAGGTGGACCACATATAAACCACATGCCCCTGGCGCTCGAATTGTGTTCGGGCTGAATGCAGCATTAGAAGGAGTTCAACTTTGCCAGTGGCCTTCTGGGACACTAAACCTGGAAGTTAAAGGTCTAGCCCCTAGTGGCTTTAAATATAAGCAATTATAATAAATTAAGATAACTGTATGACCAAACCAAAGGTACATACTTCCATACAGGATATTAACACCTGTACTATCAGCATTATCTGGTCAATTGTTTTACCAAACAGAGAAGTGGCACTTAAACATAGATTTTTCTAAAGGAGGGCTGATGTGTGGAGGAATGAAATATATAAATGGCCTAGTAAATGGTAAAAGGCTTGTATAGCACTTTATCATAGCTCCAAAGCACTTTACGCTACACCCATGAATTCACCCATTCATTCATATGCTGCTAGTGATGAGCCACAGCTGCCCTGGGGCAGACTGACAGAAGTGAGGTGCCACTGGGCCCTCTGACCACTGGCAGCAGGCAAAGTGGGTGAAGTGTCTTGTCCATGGACACAACAACCGAGTCAGTCAGAGTGGAGGTTCAAACTGGCAACCTACTAGTTACAGGGTGAACTCCTCTTATGTAATGTTGACATTTTTAAAATTTTACTTCATTACGATTTATGATTTACTTGGCCTTCATTATTATTATTATTTTTTTCTTTGCATCAAATTGCATTTGATTTTAACTTTTTGGGGGTTTCGATGCATGCGCAATTCACTTTTTTTTCACCATTTAATTTTTATAGCCTGTTTTTTTTTCCACAAGCCTTTTTATTTCCATGTATTCTTTTTAAGTTTTTCTGACTCCTCTTTTTTTTCTTCCCCTTATGTATTTCTGCGTCATTATACGAATAAGGTGGGCTGTCCTCCGTTGCCCCCGCTCCTTTAACATTGGTGAAGGGAAAGGATCTGTGTGCAGAGCCATTCCCACCATAACTTTCCTTCTATAATAAACTTGCAGTAAGACGAGTGTGCGATACGCTCACTCGATACGTGTCTGCCGCATGCTCAACTCTGAAACTCTACCCCTCCTGCTCTGTGCTCACGCTTGGCTTTGTCTTATTTTCAGGGCTGAGAGCGAGCACAGAGCAGGCCGAGAAATTCGCCAAATTTTTAGTATTGTGACAACCCTAGTTAGGATATACAAAAGATGAACACAATCCAGATAAAGGCACCAGGTTTTTATGATGTTAAAAAGTGAAATCATGATAAATCATTTCTAGACTTTTTTTAGTATCTTTAGTGTGTATCCTGCCCTTTGACCAAAAAGGAAGAAAGCTGTAAAAACTGTAAAAGGTGCACATTGTTCCCTAAGTGTGAACCATTGACCTGATTATTTAGTTCAAGGATTCATCGTGGTCTCCTTATGTCGCAAGAATCCAGTATAGGAGATTTTTTCTTTGACATCTGGCAAAACAAGCACTCACCCAACATACACAGATAAAAATAACACTTAAAATACAGCTAAAACTCAGGATACTGACTTCATTAAAATCATTGTGTAAAAAAAAGACAAAAATTATGTAATCAATGTGTGTCCATTTAACCTATTCTTTGTTCAGAATGAGCACAGCGGAGGGGATAATTTAGATTTTATAGCGGTTTGTTTTTGTGTTGGGACCATCAAGTCTCCTACCGGATGGCAGCAGCTTAAAGGAAGGATTGTAGAAGATATGTTGGGTCATTGTAAACCTGGCTTGCTTTTTTCCTCAAAGCACGTTTATGTAGATCAAGGGGATACATGTGCTGGTGACCGATTATGTCCCCGGCCTGTTCGACCACCTGGTTCAGCTTGTTCCTGTCTGTGGCGAGGAGGTTCCCCTACCAAGAACCGAAAATGAGTGCCCTATATACCACTTGAAAAATGCATTTACTGGAACTGAAGCCCATTTGCTGACATTGATTATTCATATGTCTTTCATCCCACATGATATGTTGCAGATTAGTACGAGGCTGCATACCTGTAACTAATCTTTTGTGACTTAATCCTAACGTCTCAGCTTTACATGAAAAGGAGGTGTCAACAAGGTCTGACTTTTGATTTCTTAAAATAGGACAGAAATAGAACAGAAATATGCCTTTTTTATTCTAAACACTTCTACCTGTTTGATCCATTTTTGTATAAATGAAATTTACCTTGTCCAGTGATGGACTAGAAGCCTGTCTAGAGCGTACCTTGGCTCTCTGCCGGTGATCGCTGGAGATAGCCACCAGCCCTAGTGATCCTATAAGGACAAGAGGGTAGAGATAATGGTCGGAGGGATGGATGAAATTCTGTTTCATCAATATACTGCTGGAAGGCACTTTTCCAGTGAGGCAGCCAAATCAAAGGATGCCAATAAGCTCAGATGCTAGCTGTGCAAGCGCTGATGTTTGAGAGTAACTTAGACAGGTCAGTAATGCCATTTTTCCATTGACAATTTCAGCCCTACACCACTCTATTCCTTTTATGATTAGCCCTAGAGAACCTGATATTCAGCAGGACACAGAGCTTAGTCTGTAAAAAGTTGATTGTAGAAAGTGAATAATTGCAGATGAAGGAGGCAGGCATGGATGAACAGGGGACCAGAATATGCAGGTAGTGTTGAGAGCAGAACCAGGACAGGAGTACCAGAACAGAAGGTGTAGGCCGACGACCCAGCAGAAAGGGCAGAGCAAGCAGATGGATCTCAAGGAAAACAGGGCAGTAGTGAGCAGCACGCAGACACTGGAGACTTACGTCAGTGAGGGCTGAACACGAGCAGAGATTTAGAGTTCAACAGGCTGATCACACAGAATCTGGAAGTGACAAGACAGCAGTGTACATGAGGCAAGACAAGACGATCTGGCAGGGATGAGTCGGTCTCAGACTGCAGGTCTGCTGGTGGTTCCTAGAGTCTCTAAAAGTAGAATGGGAGGCAGATCCTTTAGCTATCAGGCTCCTCTCCTGTGGAACCAACTCCCAGTTTTGGTCCGTGAGGCAGACACCCCGTCTACTTTTAAGACTAATCTTAAAATTTTCCTTTTTGACAAAGCTTATAGTTAGAGTGGCTTATGTTACCCTGAGCTATCTCTATAGTTATGCTGCTACAGGCTTAGGCTACTGGAGGACATCAGGGTCTATTTTCTCACTCTGCTGAGTTCTCCTACTGTTCTCCAATTTGCATTGTTTATTTCCAACACATACAGGAAGCACATAATGTTGTCCATCATGTGATGGGGCAAACTCAATCATTATGGTTGCCAAACAGCAGACTATATGTAAGCCTGTCCACTGGTTCCCATCTTTCAACCAGGCCAACACCAGAGCCAAACAGGTTTAAGTTCCTTTCTTCCTTTCTAGTTCCTTTCTAAATCATTTCCAAAACTTTACATGTAAAAATTATTAGATTTTTCAAGAAATGGTCTGTTGTTCTTTTTTTGGATCGAAGGACCCAAATGAAAAAGTTCAAGGCTACAAAAGAAAGAAAAGTTACCAATTTCATTGCCTAAAATATAAATGTTCCAAAGTATGCTTGCAGGTTGGGAAAAAAAACTCAACTGATTTAAGGTGATCTGTTTTAGCCCTGTTGATAACCGTTTCACCACCTCAGGGCTCCTATGCTCTAAGCTAGACAATCCATCTAAAGCTCACAAGATCTCAAGTTAGCTAGATGTTAAACCAGTGGTTAGACTTTTTTTTTTTCCGGACTAAATCAAATAGCTATGTCGTCCCCTGTCAACATGCACATTTCACATAATAAAAAGAGAAGCCTTTGTCACAGGTATTGTACGATACGATAACAGCAAAAGGGTTTTGGTTAGTTGAGTAAAATCCTGATACAGAAAAGTGAAAATGTAAACTAAACCCCATGAGAGCAGGCCGTGACGAAAACATTCAACTTTCCCAGAAAGATGTGGCAATCGGAGTGGCATTTGAAAATGACTCAATAAAAGCAGAGCGGAGTTTGTTTTGCAAAGAAAACAACACTGTCTGAATGAAGTGAAGTTTATTGATGGGAAAATAATGAGCCTTAACCAGTTGCTAAAGTCGGATAATGTGACATTTAAAAGCAAATTATGGAACATGGAGAGATAAAATTCTGTCCCTTTTGCTGTCATCTTGCTAAGATCTGTTTGAATCATCTAATGTTCTTTACGCAGCTGTCGCATTTTATTTTTGTTTTGTTTTCCTTTGTCCCTTATTTAGATCTTTGAAAGTTGAAAACTAGTGTTTCTTACTTTGTGGATTGCCGTCTTCATAATTATGGCATGAAAACAACTCTCAGCTTTAGTTTTAGAAATATATGCGTATGAGATGTTTGTTTTTATCAATCCAACCGACAAAAATCAAAGTTTTGATAAAACAATCTAACTTATGAAGCAAATGAAAATAAAGCATAGTTGCAGGAGAAGATGATAGCAACCTGAATTTAAGTAATGTCCATTTTGTAATACATCAGGGGCATAGGCTGAATGGCGAAATAAATGTGTACATTCTCACATAGCGTTCAGTTTACATTTTTTTCACACTGTTCCTATGGTTTAAATATTTTTTTTGCCCTGCCAGAAAAAGTGTTGCATTGACAGTAGTTTTCCGGGGTCGTATGGAGCATAAATTAATGCAGCCCTCCATCACCTCTACCTATTGAAAGTTGGTTTCTACAATATTTCACTTACAAGACAAATTTCTTTATGGGAAATAGATAGTTTGGAGACTAAATTAGCCCCAACAATTGTTCTTATTAAGATAACACTGTTTTAAACTATTTGTTAGCCAAACTGCAAGTGGCATATCTGTTCAAGCTGGGTGAACAGACAGCTCGCCTAATTAACCAATTAATTAACACTCTCTGAGTGTTAATCTATGAGGAGCAAAATGACAGGAATATATAGTATTATTTGCTGTAAAAACAAATGAAAATCAAAGTTCCTTTATCAGCTTTATTCTGTATTTTTGTCTCCATCAATGAGAATATACAGTACTGTCTCAGAAAATTTGAATATTGTGATAAAGTTCTTTATTTTCTGTAATGCAATTAAAAAACATGAAATGTCATACATTCTGGATTCATTACAAATCAACTGAAATATCGCAAGCCTTTTATTGTTTTAATATCGCTGATTATGGCGTACAGCTGAAGAAAACTCAAAAATCCTATCTCAAAATATTAGAATATTTCCTCAGACCAAGTAAAAAAAAAAAATGATAAAAGCAAAACAAAATCAAACATTTGAAAATGTCAATTAATGCACTCAGTACTTGGTTGGGAATCCTTTTGCACAGATTACTGCATCAATGCGGCGTGGCATGGAGGCAATCAGCCTGTGGCATTGCTGAGGTGTTATGGATGCCCGGGATGCTTCAATAGCGGCCTTTAGCTCATTTGCATTGTTGGGTCTGGTGTCTTTCAGCTTCTTCTTCACAATAGCCCACAAATTCTCTATGGGGTTCAGGTCAGGGGAATTGGCAGGCCAATCAAGGACAGTAATGCCATGGTCAGTACACCAGTTACTGCTGGTTTTGGCACTGTGGGCAGGTGCCAGATCTTGGTTGTGCAGCGTTTCCTGCCACATTTCCCCCTTCCAACACACTTTTTGTGAATGTGCTTTGAAACTGCACTCTGTGAACAGCCTGCTCTTTGAGAAATTTCTTTTTGTGTCTTACCCTCCTGATGGAGGGTGTCAATGATGGTCTTCTGGACAGCAGTCAGATCAGCAGTCTTCCCCATACTTGTGATTTGGTTTACTGAACCAAGCTGAGTGTTATTCAAGGCTCAGGAAACCTTTGCAGGTGTTTCGAGTTAATTAGACGATTCAAGTGATTAGTTAAATAGCCTACTAGTATACTTTTTCACGATATTCAAATTTTCTGAGACAGTCCTGTAAAAAATAGCAATAAAAAGGTCACAGATAATGACTGTTTTAGCAGCAGTAGGGTTAACTAAGCTTTGTCCTTTGATTGCGTCATTCATATGTGTTGTCCATTTCTGTGTAAACACTGTAATACGGTGAAATCCTGTTATTTTTACGGAAGTCATATCTTTATTCATGTCATACTGTAAGAGGCTCATGCTGATCCATGCCTAGTTTAGATCACTGAAAGGTGTGTGTGTCCAAAAACAAAGTAAACGACAAAATCAACAAATGCTGCACCCTACTGTACAACGTCATATCACAAACAAAGTTACATTTAAATATATAAAAAAAAAGTAAATGGGACTTGGGCTAAGTCAAAAGAAAACAAGGTAAAGTGAAAGTAATTTCACTGACTATTACATGTTCATTTTAAAAAAGGAACATGAGTGAAAAAGAGGGGAAAGAAACAGTTGTATCTTTTAATTTTTCGGTGTGAGGTCTTTGTGTGCCGTGAGTCCACCGTACGCCTCCTGAACTGACATAGTGACAGATTTAATTTAGTTGCCTTACGTGTGGAAAAAGCCTTTGTGGTTTTTCTGCAGCCACTTATTCCTGTTTGGACATGATTTAATCAATGTGAACACGGTGCCTCCCTTTTCACTGTGGCTTTAATCAATACGTTACATTTAGACTGGATTTGAATAAATGCAAATTTATCCTGCTTGGATGCTGCAGTTCTTAGTCATTTTAGACCAATTTCAAAACAGAATTTCATATGAAACATTCTGACAAAGATGGTGTATGTTATACCCAGTTAAAGGCATTCCTTTTAATGAACTATTCTCGAAACGTTTCATCATGGTTTTAAATGTTTGCACAGTACACAGTTTGGACTTTTAAAGGTTTATAATGACACCTTTGTAGCCACTGATTCTGGGGACTGTGTTGTTGTTGTGCTCTTGGATTTAATTGTGAGATTTAGTTATGACATGGTGGCTCATACAATTATTGTATCCAAGTTGTTTAAGGAGGTATTCCCTCTGATCAGTGGTCCTATTTTAGACATGATTAATGTATCCTTGGTAAATGGATATGTACCACAGGCTTTTAAAGTAGCTGTTATTAAACCTTTACTTAAGAAACCATCTCTTGATCAAGATGAGTTAGTAAATTACAGACCTATATCTAATCTTCTTTTCTTATCTAAAATTCTTGAGAAAGTAGTTGCTAATCAACTATGTGAACATTTACAAAGTAATGACCTACTTGAGGAGTTTCAGTCAGGCTTCAGAGCTCATCATAGCACTGAAACAGCTCTGGTGAAGGTCACTAATGATATTCTCATGGCCTCAGATAATGGACTTGTGTCTATACTTGTCCTGTTAGATCTCAGTGCTGCATTTGATACAGTTGATCACAATATTCTCCTACAAAGACTTGAGCATACTGTAGGGATTAAGGGAAAAGCATTAGGCTGGTTTAAATCTTATCTGTCGGACAGATTCCAGTTTGTTCATGTTAATAATAAATCTTCCTCAAACTCTAGGGTCACTTGTGGAGTACCACAGGGTTCAGTCCTTGGACCAATTCTATTTACTATATATATGCTTCCGATTGGCAAAATTATCAGACAGCATGGGATTAATTTCCACTGTTATGCTGATGACACTCAGCTATATTTATCCATAAATCCTGATGAATCCAATCAGTTACTTCGACTGCAGTCATGTCTTGATGACATCAAAAGCTGGATGACTTTAAATTTCCTGCATTTAAATTCTGACAAGACAGAAGTTGTAATCTTTGGGCCAGAGTCTTCAAAAAATAAAGTTCTTAATCAATCCCTTAATCTGGATGGCATTAACTTGGCCTCTGGTAATAAAGTTAAAAATCTTGGTGTTGTTTTCGACCAAGACATGTCATTTAAATCCCATATTAAACAGGTTTCCAGAGTTTCCTTTTTTCACCTCCGGAATATCGCCAAAATTAGAAACATTCTGTCCAGGAGTGATGCTGAAAAACTAGTCCATGCATTTGTTACTTCAAGGCTGGACTATTGTAATTCTTTACTATCAGGAAGTCCACAAAATGCAGTTCGAAGTCTTCAGCTGATTCAAAATGCTGCGGCAAGAGTTCTGATGAAAATCAACAAGAGGGATCATATTTCTCCAATTTTAGCTTCCCTTCATTGGCTTCCTGTTAAATCAAGAATAGAATTTAAAATTCTCCTTCTAACGTATAAAGCCCTTAATAATCAAGCTCCACCATATATCAGAGCTCTGATTACCCCGTATGTTCCTAACAGAGCACTTCGCTCTCAGACTGCAGGTCTGCTGCTGGTTCCTAGAGTCTCTAAAAGTAGAATGGGAGGCAGATCCTTTAGCTATCAGGCTCCTCTCCTGTGGAACCAACTCCCAGTTTTGGTCCGTGAGGCAGACACCCTATCTATTTTTAAGACTAATGTTAAAACTTTCCTTTTTGACAAAGCTTATAGTTAGAGTGGCTCATACCCTGAGCTATCTCTATAGTTGTGCTGTGATAGGCCTAGGCTGCTGGAGGACATCAGGGTCTAATTTTCTCACTCTACTGATTTCTACTGTTCTTCAGTCTACTGTTCTCCAGTTTTGCATTGTATTACATTGAAATGACTGTCGTCATTTCAGCTTTTAACTTTTTGCTCTCTCTCTTTTTCTTCATAGTAGGTACACCTGGTCTGGCGTTCTGTTAACTGTGACATCATCCAGAGAAGACGGCTCACCCGCTACTACCATCTAATGTAGAACAGATTACTAGATCAATGTGTGCTTCTGTGCTTGTTTGTCTGTCTTGTTGTGTCTCTGTTCTGTCTTCTGTAACCCCAGTCGGTCGAGGCAGATGACCGTTCATACTGAGCCCGGTTCTGCCGGAGGTTTTTCCTTCCCGTTAATGGGTGGTTTTTCTTCCCACTGTCGCTTCATGCTTGCTCAGTATGAGGGATTGCAGCAAAGCCATGTACAATGCAGACGACTCTCCCTGTGGCTCTACGGTTCCCCAGGAGTGACTGCTGCTTGTCGGGACTTTGATGCAATCAACTGGTTTCCTTATATAGGACATTTTTGACCAATCTGTATAATCTGACCCAATCTGTATAATATGATTGAACTTGACTTTGTAAAGTGCCTTGAGATGACATGTTTCATGATTTGGCGCTATATAAATAAAATTGAATTGAATTGAATTGAATTGTATCTTGCTTAGAGCAGTGTGTAGCCATCTAAACAACAACACTGGTGTGGTTAAGGTCTTACCTGACTGACTAACGGTTTTATATGGGGTTCCTCACTGTTAAGTTTTTAGCCCCCTACTTTGTCCACTTCATCTGCTCCCTCTTGGATCCATTCTTTGTAAGCAAGGTGTCTCGTTTCACATTTATGCAGTCGTTTGCCAAATCTATGTGCCACATAGGGGTGACGCAACCTCTGGTGAAAGGGGTGGATGGCTTTAAATTTGTTAAATTTTAATGGAAAAAAGATCATCATCAAAAAACATCAAACTGTCTATATTTGAGCCTGGGGTGTCTTGGCCAATTTCTGAAGCTGACCTCCACCAATCTTGTTTTTAAAAAGGACAATCTGCTTATATTTGACAGCCAGGTCAAAGCTGTCAAGTCCCTCTACTTTTGACTACCTGTTTTGAATTTTAGTAGTTGTATTGGTGTAGTATATATTTTTGCTTTTATCTGTACAGATCCTTTCCCTCTGTGTTTGTGCTTTATAAATAAACTTTGATTGTATTGTTTTTTTTAAATATTTAAAATATTTCCCAAGAATAAATCAAAATATTGTGCCATATTTTCACAGAAAATTATTACAGCTCAGACATGTCCTCTTGGAACTTCACTCTGACATTAGCTACATACAAGATGGATTATAGTTTCCCAGTGCCTGTTTCTTCCCAAAAGCTTTGTTACAGTTTACACTAAGGAACCAACGTAATCTAGATTTTTTCCTAACTGCTTGAATTAGTTTTGTGGCCACATTCACAAGACGTGAATGGAAAAAAAAAAAACATGACACATAATTTCTCATGTGTAGCATGTAGGGAACACTTCTGCAAACAGAAAATAATGTTTTTTCCCAGTGACAAATCTGATCCTAAAGAAAGTGTTTTGTATTGTTCACCACTGTATTACTGGTTGTTGGCAAGGAATTCGATGTCGCTTCTGTTATCGCCTAGTTTACTGTCAACTGATGTCTGTGACGGGTTTTTTATTTGCTTTTAACAACAGGGGCATACTGCCTGTAAAGTATGGAGGCCTTTAATTTAGCTATAATATTAGCGCCCCCTAAACATTTGTACATTTTGTCACATTAGAACCACAAGCTTGTCTTTAATTGAGATTTTATGGAATCACCCTAAATTAATTCATGTTGCTGAAGTGGAAGGAAAGGAATGCATAATTTTTATTTTTAATAAATATCAGAAAAGTGTCCTATGCAGCACTCTTTACTGTGATGCCCTAAATAACCTGTAGTACAACCAACTGCCTCCAAAAGTATTAACCTAACTTCAAGAGTCCTCCTGTTTTACACTGCACAAGCCTCTGACAGCACAGCTCCCACTGTGAAACATGGTGGTGAGAGCACCGTGATAAGAAAAAGCCTTTCAAAGGCAGGAAAGCTGGTCGAAGTCGATTGGGAGATAGATGAAGCTGAATGAAAGGAAATCCAGGAAGGAAAGTTGTAAGAGATGACAAGACTTGAACGTGGGGCTAAAGTTCGCCTTCCAACAGGACTAGGCTAAACAAACAGCCAGAGCTGCCATGAAATGATTTAGATCAGATGAGATTTAGTTCTATCAAAGGCCAAATCAAAGTGTGTTCCTAAATCCAATTGACAGGTAGCGATATAACTTGAAAATGGCTATTCAGAAGCTCCTCCAACCTGACTAAACGCCAAAACACACTGGGTCAGGCTCGGCAACCGATCTGCCTGAAAACCGATTTATATAATTTCTGTAGCAATTAGAATCAGTTGAAGTCAATAGGGCTGCGCAGACTGCTTGCAGTACAACTTCCGCTGACGTTGCTGTACAAACTCTTTCACCAAGTAAAAATTTAAACAGTGATCGTCTTTAAGCTCGTTCAGGCAGCAGCTGCAGCTTTTTGATTACTGCCACACCGGCTTGTTTTTCATGCTGCTGAGATTTCCGTTATATACTCTGGTGTGCTTAAGCTGTTTTGAGAAGTAGAATGGGCAACAACAAAAAAAACACTGTATTGTACCTTGATAAGTATTGTAATTCCCAATGCACAATTTAGTTTATTTTATCTTTAATGTATCCTTACAGCTGGGAAACAATGTTAAAGGTAAAAGGTCATCTGAAGGCCATAGTTGGTGTATTATAAAGGCTGATAAGAGCAAAGTAAAATAATAACTTGTCTCTTGTTACCTTGCTTGGTTTAAACAGTTTTTTTATTGTGATGGTGCTGGTTCTGGTTTTTCTGGCTGTGTCTACAGCTGTTGTATGAGTTACTCATTACTGCACGCACTAAAATATTGCTAAAGGCAGGTGGCCTTGCGGGAAGTTTGAAACTTATGACTAACCTGAACTGACAGTAATGCAGCCTCCTACATAAACCCAAATCAAACTTTCTTGTTTGATGTTAACTGTATAATGTGACTTAAAGTGAAACATACCATGGGGTTGACAGATGGAATAACACATGCTGAATTATGACAGAAGTGGAAAGTTTAATGCTCTGAGCTCAGGAAAATACTTAACAACATCTTGTGGCACCCTCTCATTTAGCTCCCTTTTAAAACACAGAGTCTTTGCTACAAATTCTACTTTAGAGCAATCTTTTCTGTGATTATTATTGAGACTGAAATACACGCCTTGCTGTGTAAATAATTACCCCAGGAGATTTTGATGAACTGCAGCAGACCCTCTGACCATCTTTGCCCCTCAGTGTCTCTACTGATAATTCAGCCAATTCAGCCAAAATAGCTGGAACAAACATCACCAGAAGTGGAGTAATAGCCGGAGACAGAGAGAAAGAGAGAGCGAGAGAGAAGAGATCTAAACAAGAGTTTTAGGTTGAATCAGCCTTGATCTATCCCTACAGCCGATAGCAGCTTAGTTTGGACTATTATCTGATCTCGGGGGAAACAGGTGAATGAGGTGGGACTTTGGCTACAGCAGCGGGAAGTCAGAGGCTGCTATGTCCTGATGTGCTCAACCTAAAGCCATTAAGATTTGAGCTTCCGCAGTTTGAAGTTGGAAAACTGGCTTTGTGAAATAAATCAGCCTCGGGCATGTGCATTCATAGAAAAGAATTTGCACATTTGTATTTGCGAAAGGGTGAGCTGAATACAAATAATAATCTAATAAATTAGATATGTTTTATTTAAAAAAAAGCCATTAAAAAATTAAGCATCCTTTTCCTTCCAGTTCAGATAGGTTGGTTTTGTACTTCCAAAAGACGATCTCCCAGAAAGTATGGGGCTATCAGGCGTTTTAACAAATAAAAGTCTGGCAATTTTGTGTTTCTGTCAATAGCAGAGCCTCCCGTGTCTCCTACCATGGAGTCGCTGTTTTACCATCAGATCAACCTGGGGTTGGATTCACTCTTGTGTTCACATCATGGGAGGTTCATCATAAATCCTTTTAAGTCTGTGCAGTGTTTCCCTAAGATGTCGGTGTCACATCATCAGTGTGCCCAATGTTGACTTTCTGATATATAATAATTGTTTGCTAATAAATTTCAAATGCTCCATTTTTGCACTTTTCATTCCAATAATATATTGAACTTGTTGGAGAGTCGTCACAAATGTTTACCGCTTTGAAAGCTTTTTATAGTGAGTTTGACTGCATCAGTCAAATCATCTCACGTTACTTTTCGCATGACTGAATTCCAAATTAGCTCAAGATTCAAACAGTCGAAGAAAGAGCATCTGCTTAGCACAGGATAAGATTATGTAATGTTATCATTGTGCCATAATACAATGTCACATGGGTAAATTTGTTTTGCAGCAGCACCTATGTACAATGAATGTGGTGTCTCAGAGTTACAACACTCATGCTGCTGAATTTTATGACATACGTAAAAACATGAGACAGACTGGTATGGCTGGAGATCGCATTATGTATGCCTCAGTCACTACTATTTACCTAAGGCGTCTTATTCTCCTACATCAATGATATGTGTTGAGGTCTGAGGTCAGGTACCTGCCTGCCTGACACTAATTGTTACTAATTATTTAAATGGGACCGCCACAAAAATGCACATAGAATCACACTTTGAAGGCTGAATGCATACTCAAGAAATAATTATAATAATTAGTTGTCATAATTAATATGTATACATGAAATATGCTGCAAATTAATTGCATTATATGGTCAAAATCAATTTCTTCAAACAATGCATCGACATAAATCTGTTCTTTAACACAACTCTGCTGGTCCACTAGTGCAGTGAAAACCACCTGGGCTCTCATTTATAAAACATTGTGTAGAATCCATACTAAGAGTTTCCATATACCTAGAAATCAAAAATGGCGTACGGCAAAAATAAATTGCGATTTGTAAAAGCATGTGCATGCACACCAGTACGCAATTTTCCTTTGTAGATCACAGCTGTACCTGAACATTTGCGAACCTGGTTCTGCCCTCTACACGCCCAGATTCAACCATAAACGGTGAATGCAAATGCTCATCAATGTTAATGTTAAATTAAAATGGGTCAACTGATCGTTTTTTTTTTTTTTTTTTATCACGGTGAAATGTCAACCACGGAGAGAAAAAAAAATTCTCACAGAAACTGTGAGAAAAATTCACAGAGAGGAGTCTGTTAAATGTGTAAATCAGAGGTAAAGGCACAGATGCTGTCCACATTAAAAGAACTTGTTAAAAACTAAACTAAATTATTGGGCTCCATGTTGACATTGTGAGGCTGCAATCTTCCCTCGTAATCTCCCAACACTTCCAATGCATCCACCGTGCAGCATTACGCACCATTGTGTTTGACTGTGTACAACAGTTAAAGTAATTGCTTCACATCTTGTCCCAATAATCTGTTAATCGGCGGAACACGTCACACTGGTGATCATTGCGGAGTGGAATGTGATGGTAGAAAACCCAGATGACTTTTATTCACAATTTAAGTTGGCTCATGGGCGTTTTTTATTTAATTGAGAGGTCCCTCTGAAGACGTTTCAACACCTATCCAGGAGTAAGTCTGGATTTAAGTCGCTTCAGTTTACTGTTGCGATGACCCGGATAACTGAGAATTTGCACAGACAATCCTCATGCAGTTTGGCAACGATTCACCACTTCCCCATATGTGTTGCCAATTTCCCCAGTCTCCAAAATGATCATGCATATGGGTGAGAGATGCAGTGAGGACCAAACATTTTCCCATCAAGTTTTTTATAGACCCCATCTTTTTAGTGGAAATGACATGTGCAAGTGTCAGGCCCTGTTTTGTGCGTACCAAGCTTTATAAATGAGACGCCAGGGGCTTAACCCACTTTGTGTTGATGATGGTGGACTTTTAGAGTCATCTGCCACACTGCCTCCCCTCACCATACTTAATAACGCTGGGGCTGCTGTGGACCACTTCCAGTTCCTAGGAACCAGCCTGACTCAGGACCTGAGCTGGTGGTCACACCTAAAGAGAAGAAGGCCCAGCAGAGGCTTTGCTTCCTGCGGCAACTCAAGAAGTGCAACATTCCACCGCAGCTGCTGGTCATCTTATACGCTGCCATTATTCACTCTGTTTTCCACATCCATTGCTGTGTGGTTTGGCTCAGGCACGAATCATGACAGGCTTCAGACTGCAACAAACAATCAGGTCAACGTAGGGAATCATCCGGGCTGAACTCTCCTCCATCCAGTACTTGTCCAGGTTTAGGGTCAGGAAAGGGACAGCTAACTTCTTCGGAGACCCCACACATCCCGGACACAAACTGTTTACACCTTCACTTTCAGGTCGGCGCTACAGGGTGCTATTTGTAAAAAAAAAAAAAACAGCCGCCATAGAAACAGTCTCTGCCCCCAGGCTGTACCTCTGGTGAACATTTAACTGTGAGGGTTTCCAGCTACCGTGCTGAGAATCAACGCTGTGCATTTTTTAATTAATTCAGACTATAAATATATGAATATTTACATAAAAATATTTATATATTTCCCAATACGTTTTATCTATTTATACTTAGAATACCTATACCGAGAGCAAAGTGGAACCAAAGTCACATTCCTTATGTGTGCAGGGCATCTTCAAGTTCAGTACAACTGCATTTAAAGAGTTTTTGTTTTGGCAACGTGTAAGCCTTTTGGACAGCCTTCTGGAAAGGGGCTCAGCCAGACATCCCATTTAATCATTATTATACTGATTTGACCCTCGCTTCAGGAAAACAGCTCGCTCCTTCGAATTATCCCAGAGATAAAGTCTTTAAAGACAGAATCAATCAGTTAGCTCAGGATTGTTGGAAGGCCTTCCGAAAAAGATCCAAAAAACAAAAACATCCCTGCAGCATATTGGCTGCTGAGACTTACACCAGGAGACAGTGCTATATGAGTGCTAAAATATGGAAATCAGTTATGCAGCTCAAGAGATTATCAAAGGGCAGACTGAAAGAACAGAAGCGAGGAAGGGAGGTGGAACAGAGGGGATATCTGTGCCTTTAGGCTCTGGCTGAAAGGATGATACCCTGATGGAGAGATAAGAGAAAGGGGGAATAATAGGAGAAAGAGGACGTTGGAAACAGAAGTTGATGGAAGAGTGAAAGAGAGGCTGAAAATGATACGGCGCTGGTTGTCTCGGGACAGAGAGGAGTTCAAGCACCGGTAGATTTAGAGATAAGGAGATAGCGATTGAGGTAAGCGTTTGAATGCGGGGTAGGTAGAGGAAGTATGGATGTCTGTTCTTGTTGATGGCCCGTCAAATGATGTGTATTCTGATCCTCAAACTCGGTGAGATATCATCAACCTTGCGTGAACTCGCAGCACAGAGGGGGAAAGAGAGGAGCGAAGGCTGGCCGGGGAGAAGTGAGATGCCCCCGAGGGGGCTTGGTGTCACAAACTGTTAGTTAGAGAAATGGAAATGAAATAAATGAAGGGGCCCACTGAGGGAGAGCCACTTGCATATGCACAAGTACACCCTAATAGGCAAACATGCTGCTCTTAGAAAAACATAAACACGCCAGCTGAGGGGGAAAGCCTCAGATGAGGACTTGTAGCAGTTTAATGGTTGAATTATCAGGATTATTTTTTTCTGAGGCATGAAGGACCGCGCCCCTTCGGCGCTGCGATTAAAGTATGACAAACCCAGCTGGGACCAGACTGAAAAAGTTGCTGGGAGCATGTTACGCTTGTCTGGGAGGGCTCGTCTCGGCTCCACCACCACGACCCCACGCTGAGCTCCACAGAGCAGTGTCACATCGCACAAACGTTTCCCTAAAGCCGGGTTCATATCGGACAGACCCTTCTCCTAAAGCTACATCCATCCGCTTCACCCGGCTGCCCACGCCGTGTCACCCGTTGCGTGCTCAGCCACCTCGTGGGGATCCCTCCAACAAACGCAGTCCTGCTCCTTTGCTTTGGAGTTAAACGTGGTGGGGAGACGGGCGTGGCTGAGCCGAGCCGGACCAGACGGCGGGCCGGATCAAGCCACTTGTAGCTGGCAGTGCTCAGCTCTCTCAGGACCTCTTCATCAAGCGAGCCAAGGCAAAAACAATAGGCCTGAGCCGGGAGGGAGACGCCGCAGGGAGAGACAAAGGAAAGAGAGATGGAGAGTAACACAAGATGATAAGTGAGCATCAAGCCTTTGTATATCTCTTTCGGACTCTTTTATAGAGACACATGAAAAGACGCGATTCAATGAGCAAGTGGAACCTACTCCACCTTGAGGTTTGCTGTCAGGGCTTTGTGGCGCTCCATCACGAGCCAGTGGAATGAGCCTAAAGGGAAAGCAGGGGAGAGAAAGAGGTGGAGGAAAATAAACAAGCAACAAGGGAGAGACCCGTGGAGGGAGCTGAATCGATGTTTTCATTCTTGAATGCAGAAAAGTGTCCATTAACGGCATCAGGACCGAGCAGTTATTGGATCATTGCTCTAACACACTGTCACTGAGTGTCCTTTTGGGCTGCTTGTAAAAAAAAAAACAGGACTGGGCTCTTTGATCTCCACCAAAAGCAAGGGAACCTGGGAGTCGAGCTGTTCTTTGGATGTTACTCTTTTGTTTATTTCACCTTCAGAAAGCAAGTACATTTCTCCAGCTTCCTTTGTTCTCGATGTGTCATTTTATTTTAACCTAAAAAAGGGACTTGGGGGGAACAAAACACTTTTAGTGAAACGGTGAAACCTTTGATTTCGCTATCAAAAATGAAAATGCGACATTGTGTCAAAATAATCACCGATTAAGAGAAAAACCCAAACCGTTCTGTAATATTTTTCTGTAAGCCAGAACATATTGTACTGTGATTAATCCATGTTCATTTACATTAAGGTTCATAAAGCAATCAGTTTCTAAAATAATATCTTAGGGAATTATTTCCCTTCCCATTAAGGTATTGCATTTAACAATGAATTTTTCTTTAAATTCTTAGGAATAGGATTTCTTTAGAACCAGTCCAAAAATGTACACTTAAACTAATGCTTAAAAGAAAGCGTTTGTCAGTTATTGTTTCATAAATGCCTGCCTGGTGAGGTGTGGTATTGTAGAACAATGAATTGTACTATAACATAATTCAGGAAGGAGTGAATCAGCACACTGGCATTCTCAAACAGCAAGCTGCAACACACATACTTGTTTTGTGCTCTTAAACTAAGCTAATAACATTCAACTAAACTAAGTAAAAATGTAAAGAATAAGGAAAATGGAAGGGATCGGAATAAAAATGACACCAGTATCCAGTAAAAGGATGCAGTGATAAAACAGTTCATTGCGAATGTGGATCTTTAAGAACCAAGGTTTGTTTTAGAGCTACTGGCATCGAGGCCAAATTCCGGTCGGTTTAAAAGCTGACAGAGAACATAATTTGCTAGGCGAGTTTACAAGGCAAGGCAGAGGGGAAAATACTATTGATAACTGCATACTTCTCATGCACACTCTTAACTATCAGGCATGTTTTATTGCACAGTACTGCACATCAGGTTTAAGAACATTGATTCACCACAATCATAGAAGCTTCAAGTGATTCATCCAACACAACGGATCGTCTTTAGGTGGGACTGAAGTTCAGAACTCAGTGCGAGTACCACCAGGTGCTGCTGTGCTGTTTAGTGACCCCTTTAATGTCCAGGTGTACCTTCAAGCACAATTTATAGAAATATTAAGGTGTATAAATGCACCGTACTATGGCCAATCGCAGCACGAATAGGGCAAGCAGAACCAATGCTGGATTTAGCATTAGCGTTAGCAGCTGGGGTAACAGAGACACAACCAAGCATGTTTTATAAGGACCATATGACATTCTTTACACAGGTTAGTGAGAGGATACAAAGGGAACCCAACAATAAAATGGAACAAGCTCATGTTCCCAGAGTATCAGTGCTCAAACCACACAAGTTTGAATCAAAGCCTGAGCTTCGAAACGGTTTACGCATCAAAACAAAGCAAAACACGATGAAATAAACAATATCTAATTTCCTCTGCCGAGACCCAAGGGCTTACTGTGAACCGTTCTGATAAATTGGAAACAGCTTGGAGTTCAGCAGGTCAGAGGAACAGTGAAGACGTGGAGGCCGCCAGGGTATATAAGGAAAGTCGCTTCACAATGGGGTACCGCGCGCGAGCTATTTTTAGAAACGTAACGTCACGATGACGTCACATCACGTGGTACGCAGTGGGGCAAACTCCGGAAACCCGCCGCTGTTTTGCTTTAAAAGAGACGCGCATTAGCCTAGGTTTTACTCGGTAAAACGACTGCTTTTTCCAAATCTAAGACCGTGGTTTTTAAACATTGTTGCTATGGAACGTGCAACAGCGACTCGAGGTACGCTGATCGGCTGTATATGAAGGATGTTTTTTTCATTACTTTCCCGAAATTCAAGACTGACAAGGAGAAATGTGTGCGCTGGGTACACCGGGGCGGTCGGCCTACATATGTAGCAAGCATTTTGTCGGAGGAAAGGGCACAACCGAAGAACATCCTGACCCAATTCCAGCGACATCAAGTAGTGAACTGGTAAGAGTATTTTGGTGGCCGACATGTTAATAAAGTAGCGCCTGCTACCATGACAGCATATAGGCTATCATGGTAGCAGGCGCTAACATGATAGCCTGCTACCAGGATAGCTTACTCAAAAACATTTCAAATAAGACAAACATTAAACATATACCCATTCCTGGACGGTGATTACAAACAGAAAAAAAAACGGCCGATGACGCCATGACCGCGCAGGAAAAAAAAATAAAGCTTACCGTTCATCAACTCGGCCCGTTTTCCAGTCTTTTTAAGCCCTCGACACTCAAGCCATCGTTTGAGCTGAAGGTTGGTGTGTTCTTCGACAGTGCGACCAGTAAACCGTCTGCCTGGGACATCGTCTTGGGAAAGTTTAATGGCTGCAAAGTCGGTCATATCGCTGGTTCTGTTGCGCTTGTAATAGCTGGGTACTCCGTGCATTCTCTCCTGTGTGCCCTACCTAAGAGGCAAAAGGGGCGTTGCTCTTGAGACGGTGACGTCACGTGCGCGGTACCCCATTAGAGACAACCCATCTGTTTTTGGGGAATCTTTGGCTGGGATACGTTCTGCAGGAGCTCTGACAGCCGGTTTCAGGTGTGGTCAACGGAAACGGAAACAGCAGACGGTACTTTACGCCGGATCCAACATTTCTTTGAAATGGCCAGCACGATTACATTGAAAGGTCAAGTTTAAGGCGTTCTTGTGAACTGCAATGTAATGCTTGCTAAAATCCCTGCATTTGAATAGCATAAGAAGAAGAGTGACGTTTCGTTTAAAAATCCCCTTTTAAATTCAAAGAATTGAATCATCTTTGCCAGGTTTAAACAGAAGCTATTATTTTCATCACATTACCTGTTGCTACAGAGCCCAGCTGTATTTAAATAATCCATCCATCAGCGTGGCGTCAGGCTTGCACAACAGTGTCTCGAAATTGATGGCAGCATTTTGAAATGTGACATTGATCATAATGTAGCCTGACATTTGACTGCTGATGCAAGTCTTCTGTACAGGCAAAACGAGAAAGTGAAACATTGTGCTGCTGTTATAGAGATTATAATAAAACAGCAGAATTTTATCCACAGACCAAGATCAGTGCAGAACAAGTTGTATTTTAAATTTCACTTTTTGTAATTTGTTCAGTGTTTTGTTTTTTTTCCATGATGTTTTTCTGTATGTCTCGGATTTATTAGCAATTATACAGCTGAAATCCAGTTACTTCTTCAAAGAAAACATGTACACTATATAATATTAAATTCCTGGTGTTATTGTATAGGTTGTGGATTATTTAAAAAAAGTTTTTTTTTTTTTTTACCGAATAGTAATTGTACATCTGTATCAGGCAACTTGAGTACTGATTGCACCTAAAACAAAAGACTTGATCTTCGATCCATTCCTTTTATATTTGTTGAATCATCGTTGATTATTAGCTCAAGTTAACCATTTGAAATTATGCATGACCGTTTACGAAAACTAAGTTTTAAAGCAACAAGCTTTTATGGAAAAATAGGAGCAGATAATAAAACCTTTGCTAAGTTTGATACCTATCAGATCTGAAATAAAATTGCATATAATTAATATTATCAGAGATCTGCCCTGTCATGTTCTTTATTTGAATTTTTGAGGAATGGGATTTGTTTAACCCTCCATCTCTTCATAAAGCAATTTTAAAGATGTTCTCCAACTGAATAAATCAAGGAAAGCCTTTCTGAAACTCTTAGAGTATGTCATATTCTTATTTTCATGTTATATGTTTGTTTGCGTCTGAACCAAAAAACGTTTGGCCCAATCACGTTGCAGTATTGGGGGTTAAGGGGGGACATACCGATGCGACAAAAGCAACAGCGGCCTACATAAACATGGCAGCGCAAGAGAACGCATGTGTAGCTGCTGCTATCACATCTGTTTTGTAAGAATCCATGATTTCTTCTTTAAACAGCAAGAGTGCCTTGACTAGCGTACCTTCTGGTGGTTTATCATGACATCTGCTGCTTATGTTTTAATTTGATATAGTGATTGGCTAAAACCAACCTTTGGTAGGCGGGCACTAGGTGCCGCTTCACCCAATCAGCTGAGAGACTTCTGCTGATATTCCCTCCTTTCACCAAACGGATTCAAATGGAGCAGTCCCAGACTGATAATGTGCTACATATTATTAATCTGACTGGCCAGGTTAGGAAATCCCTGGATCCACGGCTGTTTCACAGTCTTACAGTGACACGTATTCCAAAGACTGCATGGGAGGGATCAATCACTCCTGCTGGGGTGTGTCCTTGCTGACCCATTTAAGCTGATGCAAACCAAGAGTCTGAGGCCCTCGCTTCCGGATTTTACCCTTCCTGCATCGTGTTTATGTATGATGGTCCAGTACTGAAGCTGTATCATTCCTCTGGCTTGTTAGATTAAATATGTTAAAGTGTAGTTTCTGTTTCTTACTAAAGACGTCTACAATAAAAGATGAACGCTTTTACAGGGTGACGAATCTGGGAGGACTGCAACTGGATGCAGTTAATTCTTTACAGGACTTGTTCTGTGTCACACAACACAGTCATTCCTTCCCTACTATCTTTTTGCTGTTCTGCTGCATTCAAGTCATGTACAGGTACATTGAAAAAAAAAATGTATACTTGATTTCATGGCAGCCTTCACCGTGATTGTGTTTTTTGTAATATTCAAATTTTGTGACACGCTGAATTAGTTTTTTTTGTTTGTTTGTTTTTTTTATCTACAATCATAATCTTAAAAATCATAAGAAATAAAGGATTCAAATATTCACTCTATGGGTTATGAATCTACATAATAAATTAGTTTTACTTTCAGAATTGGGAAACAAAAAGTATTGAACTGTACCTGTATCCGGAGCAACATGCTGGATAGCTCACTGCCTCTCCTGATCGCTTTTGTCACTTTCTGCACATAGATCAAGGTCCACTGAACTTTCCTGGGGTTTTAAAAGCCCTAACTCTGTTCCATGATCGTTACAGCTTGACCATGGCCAATTATCAATACCCAATTTCATTGTGAAGGCATTAATGGCACTCATCCAACATAATTTTTTTTTCCTGGCTACTTTCCAAGCTTTACTACTAAGCTACTGCAGCAGGTTACAACATCATTCAAAGTTTCCTATTAAATGTGGGAGGTTTCTGCAGCTGCACCATCAGTTTCAGCCCAGAGTTGGTCTGTTTGAGTGAGTCTAGTCAGAGGGAATCCCGCACAAGAAAAAACTAAATCAGTTTGTTTCTCATGTGCTTCAGCGCATTTGGTTTGAGCCAGAGAAGAGACTTTGTGATCAGCTGCCATGGGACTAGAAGCTTTGCATTAAACATATTCATTTCCACATGGGATTCATGCTGCCAGTCCAGTGTGGATGTGACCTTGTTGCCTTGGCATGAGGCTCGGGTCACCTTTCCTTTAAATTCTCTATTAACAAAGCCAGGGCAGACGTATCCAGGCCACACGTTATGTTCTACGACTAGTGCTACCAGGGCCCACATATCCCCCCCCCCCCCCACTTTGGAAATATGAATCATTTTCTAAAACAATTGTGGACCTTTCCCCACTACTACAACTATATCACTGCAGAAACCTCCGTGGACCTCCATATCCACATTCTGGCTGATTTTTATAGTTCTGGTTTGGTTTTAGTCCGACATAAAAGAAGACTCACGCCAATAAAAACATTGCGATCTGTTTTCTAAACCCATATTTAGTGACAAAAGTGTCACTGCTACATTTAGTCCCGTTGGCTAATGGTTGTGTTTTGGCAGACTTTCACTGTGCTGTTTCTGTGTACAGGAGAGTTTGTTCAAAATTCCACAGTTGGCACTCTGACATAAAGCAAAATCCTGTTTTCTGATAGGTTTGCTCCTCCCTAGAAGTCAATCTTATGTTTTTACTTAAATTAAATCTGCTGCGCTCTCATTTAATCAGGCATGTTGATTACGACTAATTTGATGTTGTGAAAGGGAGAAGTAGATGGAGGAGGGGTTTTGTTGTATATATTATTAGTAAGTCATTGCGGGGGATTACAGTGTTTTCAGAGAACATTTCTGTTTTACATTACTTCATTAGGCTCCGTCAGATAACCTTTCATTTCCCATTAATAGTTTTCATTTAATCCCTGCCCACGCCTAAGCTGCTGTTTGCGACGTATGGCATGATGAGAAAAGCCTGCAGAGCGGCAGCTCCTCTACAAGTGGAGGTCCTGGTGATTAGGGAGCAAACTACAAGAGGCCTGGAACAGCTGCTGAAACAACGTGCTGCTGAACAGGATTTGTTAACTTGGCTAATTTATTTCTTTTTTGACAGAGTTAGTTTGTTGTCTTGTATTTTCTAAACTGCACTTTTACTAGACTTATTTATTCCCTTCTCCGCCCGCTCAGCTCAAAATCCCCACAGGCAGCTTTACTCAGGTGTTAAAGCAGGGTTTTTTTCTCACCTTTCACAGCTACATGCCCAACTGCCCTTTGGCAAGACTGAACCCTCAGTTTCTCCCAGGGCAGACGAGCGCCCTGCTCAGCAGCTTGAGTCTGAGTTTGAGGAACATGCAAAGCCCTGGAAGGCGCCACTTAGATAGAGGTTTCCTTTGTGGGAAGCAAATAATGAGTGTTTCCCACTTAATGGCAGACTATTAAAGTGTCATGAAAATGTTTGCTCATCCCAATGATGAAGGTTTTTATTTAAACAGGCAAACACTCGATCATCTTTGAAAGCGTTTTTTGTTGATTAACACTTTAGATTTCTTCATATTAGCGTAACTGTTTTCAGATTTGGTGTCAGTGATAAGAATTTGTCTTTCTTATACATTTGGTATTTTCTGTTTGATGTTTCTTTTATTTTTTTTTATTTTTTTTTTTTTGCTTTTGACATGGAAGGAAGCAAGAAAATGAAGGTAAACAGAACTCTCTAAAGCCTTTACTGATTTTTGAAAGGCGTTAGAAGCTATCAAAGAAAAAGGCGAACTAATAGGTGGACTATAACAGAGATAATCAGTCCTGCTTTTAGAACTGTATGGACTGAATAAAGGGCTGTGGGTAGATGAACCAAGGACAGCTTTACTTGCACAACCTCACACATACTTAATGCAAATGTTTAACAGCACTGCCTGTAAGGCATGGTGGTGTCGGTGTTTGGATAATGTCTTTGCCCCATCAATTTGCTGCTCTGTAAAATATTATTCCTGGGTCCTATTGTGAAGCATTAACAAAAATAGGCCTTCCAACAAGAATTGAATCTTAAAGATTCAAGCCATGATTGCTAAATTAGGCGAGCTGCCTACACAAACCTATATGTACCTGAACGAATCATTGCTGGTTCCCTGAATCACTCCTGTCTTTATTATTCATTCTCCAATAAATAATTGAAACTTTTCCATGTAATTGGTCTTAAAGTACATTGCATGTATAACATTAGTATGTGCACCGTGAAAATCAAATGTTTCCTTTCCTAAATGGGCCCAAGCAAGCATTTTTAAAGAGCCCCTTAGCTTATTGTATGACTTTAATAAGTGTCGACCATTTACTGTACAGAATTAGGACTACATGCTCGGGCTCAAGGGACTTAATAGATGCATACAGTCATGAACTTTTTCCAATTCTATGGTTGTTTCATAGTTGTATCAAGATGTAGGTCAATTTGATAGAAACAAGTACAGTACCAAGCAGTTAAACCATCCACTTGTTGTTTTCTTGTGTGGCAGATATTAAAGATCCCACATGTTATAATAGTAGAGTTCTGTGGCGTCTCTGCATTTGGGGCCAGTGGGGACAGGCCCCACCAGAGGGCGCCGTGGGGCTTTATGTTCGCAATAATCAGTGGACATGATCATTCTTTATAGAGTAATATTGTACAAAAGAAATATTCCCTTAACAATAAAATTCTGTGATATACATTTGTGTCTATATATATGTGCCCACCAATCGCAGTGCGCATGCCCAACACGCTCGCAGTAGACAGCCGTGGGGCACACAGTCTACGGCCCCAAGCTCGGATCGTCCAATCAGAGTCCTCAAATTGCACACGTTACATTTGCGTTCTGCCAGATAGTGTGCGACCATCAAGGCAAGGAAAATTGATTTGCATAGCACATTTCAGTACAAGGACAATGCAAAGTGCTCTACATGAATAAATCATAGGAAAATAAAAACAAGTAAAATAAAACATGGGAAAATGGAAACTAAACGCAAATATTATTCTAGTGTTGGTTGTCCTTGCTGGCTAGTTGAAGGCTTGATGTGAATATTTCTGTTTATTAAATCAACATTGAGTGAGCCTTTATTTGTAATTTTATGTATAAAATGAAACTACATTTAGGTTATATAAAACGATATTTAGTCAGGTTGTATGTGTCACAAAAAATGTGTTGCTGCTAATAAGTGTTGAGCTTTTGTGCCCCACTTAACTTATCATGACAGAGACGCCGCTGGTAGAGTTATGGTCTTGAGTTATGGTCTTGTTGGTCATTTTTCTTTATTTGTCAGCTGTGGGAAAAATGTAATTAGATTAATAATAATCTTCTTTCTTTATAGTTGAAGCTTTGTACATTCCCATAAAATGTGTCCTCCATACTTAACCCATCCCTTAGGGAGCAGCAGGCTGCCACTGTGATGCACCCGTGGAGCATTCTGGGGCTTGCTCAGGGACCCAGAATGGCATTTTGTGGGATTCAAACCGGGGACCTTGCAAGGTGCTTTAACGCCTGGGCCACATACCCACCAAACTTAAAAATTTGTAGGCAATAAAATGCTTTACCTGTGGTATTAAATAAATAAATATTACCTGAAACACGTTGATTAAGCCAATACTTCAAAGCAGAATTTCCTTCAGTTGACTTAAGCTCAAGCTTAAAATGTTTGAGCATTAAATCCTCCATATTCACAAGTTAGCTGAGAATACAGTCCTTTACATGTAAGACATGGTGAAAGAACATGCAATTTTTATTAAATCACTGGATTTCATTTGTTGTAATGCTAATCTACTTTGTATATCAGGAGTGAGAGCAGATTCTGTCAGGCAAAATTTGTCTCTACACAAAAAGAGAAGAAGCTGTTCCATGTTTAAAAAAAAAACACTTCAGGGTACTGTCAAGTCCAGTTAACTCAGTTTATCCATAGACCAAAGATAAAAATAACATGAGTACAGTATACACTGATTTTGATTTTAACAAGTTTTACAATCTTTGTCATGTTACAACCATCACATTCATCTGTGTTTTATTGGGATTTCACAAGAATGTCCAACAGAAACTAGTACATAGTTATGACATGAAAAGAATCTGTTTTCATAATCTTTAACAAATAAAAATCAGTAAAACACGCTGTGTTTTTCTATTCTGTTCCCATTGTGGAGACACTTTTTCATGTGATTCCATCTGTATGTGTTTTGGGGTATTTCTCTACCAGCCTGGCACATGAAGGACAGAAATATTTTTTGCTCTGTCTTGTTTGCAGACTGGCTCAGATTCAGTCAGGTCGAACGGAGAACATCCATGTACCTCCAGTCTTGCCGCATATTCGGAACTGGATTATCTGATTTATATCATTCCACCACTGTATCTTTGCTGTCTTTGTCCTTCTTGAAGGTGGACCTCCATCCCAGGTCTCATGTTCTTCCTCTAAGATCGCTCTCTATTTAGCTGCATTGATCTTCCACTGCGGAAGAGAGGCATCCCTACAGCGTGATACTCCCCTTGCCATGTTTAATGACGGCGATGGTATGCAAATAGCATTGTGCATAAAGCCAAACCCTTGCTTTAAGTATTTTTGCTGTGTCATCTATACGACTCATGGGACTAAAAATGCAAGATTCTCCAACCGGAGCTGTCCTCTCAGTCTAGGTTGATGACGATGCCTTGGTAGGTTTGGAGTTGTTTCATACTCAATTTATGTATAATCTGTGAGAGGTTCACAGCCTTAGAGACCGTTCTATAGCCTAACTCTTCTTTAGACTTGTCTGCTGGGTTCCTTGGTCTTCGGGTGTTATTTGTTCACTAATGTTCTCTAACAAAGCTCTGAGGCCGTAGCAGAGCCGCTGGATGTGACGCTGACTTTAAATGGAAAGGACTTCTATCTGGTTGCAAGGTGACTTTTGAGAGAAATTGGCTGCGTTGTGTTTCATTTAGGGGCGTCAGAGTAGAGGGGTCGAATAGAAAAGCCCGGCCCGCTTTACATTTGTCAATTTGTGCGTGGAAAATTTGTCAAATTAAAACAGCAACGGAGGACATTATGAGCAGATGCAAGGCGTGACGTGTCGGGGGGGTTGTTGTAGCGTTGTCGCTTCAGACCTGTTTTCCAGTGCTAACCGTCTAGACAAGCCACCTACACTGTGAGCAGACTTTTGTGCTCACTGGGGTGGGGTTTTGTTGCTTTCAGCGCTCCATCCACCAGCCCCTCTTGCCCCCCCACCCCACCCCCCAACTGTGCAGCCTTAATTGCGTTCTGCAGGGAGTGATGAGCTTGGACACCAGACACTAAACATTAGCTATTCATAACTCCATAGCACCGTATTAAAAATCTGTTCAACTTGGCTGACTGAAATGCAGGTTTCTGCAGGGTTAGTCAGAGAATCACAGGCGTCTGTTGAAGGCTGCAATTTTCCCGGACACCAGTGAAACAACCCCTATTATACAACACATTAATGGTCCAAGCCTGTCAGGTTTTGCGCATAGGCAGGCATAATTGAAATCCCAGGCTTTTTAAAGTCCTTTTAATTCTCTCAGAAAATGTCCCTCTCATGCCCAGCTCATTATGGGCTGCATCACAGACAATATGTGGATATTAGCGGATGACCCGTGTGACATTAAGTCGAAGTTCTGCAGGAGAAATTGAAAGGATTTGACGGTTATAGAAAGCGTTTGTGTACAGAAACAGCTCTTAGTTGAGCTGTTTTGTTTTTCTTGCCCACATCCTAAATGATGGCCCTTTCAGATGCTTATAAAGAAAAAAAAAAAAAAAAAAGATTGATCATGCTCTCGCTCGCAACAATGAGAAGCTGATCCGCTCCTTTTTCCCAATAATGCGTCCCCCGGAAATTAGTTAGTGCCGCTTCAAAATACATAGCTCGTGGTTTGCAGGGAGTGAAAGAAGATTTGAAGCCCAACAAAGTCAAATCTATATGGAGCCACACACACAAAAAAAAATCAATGCTTCCTGTTCATTTGTTTGCCTGACGAAAGCATTAAAAGACCAACGATGACACAGGACTTAATTTTTTAGAACAAATACAACACTTGCATGAATTTGTGCCAGATGAGAGAATACAGGTGGAACAGTCATCGAAACAAATTCACCAAAATTTATATGCCTTGACAAGCGGTCTCTCCTCAATTTGCCCCTGTCAAACGGCAGATCTGTTTACCGCTGATAATCTTATCAGATTCGAAATTGACTCATCATCCTGTCTCCGCAAATCTCCATCTTTTTGACTCATCACCCGGAGATGTAAATGAAAGCTAATCTGAGCCATCATCCATTCGGTTTTGCAGGGCTGAAGATCCGTGAAGTGATGATCAACGTGTCGCGTCAGCAGGTGGAGGACTTTCACGGCCCGGAGGATTACTGGTGTCTGTGCGTCGCCTGGAGCCACCTGGGCACCTCCAAGAGCCGCAAGGCGAGCGTCCGGATCGCCTGTAAGCCCCGCCACGTCTCTTTGATTCTGTGCTGACCCAGCTGTGTCTGAAAAAAAAAAACACTCTGTCCTTGTCAAACACCATGATAATCAATGCTTTTAAGGTCACACATGTAACAGCACACAATTTAATGTCGCTTCCTAATGGTTCTGTATTTTGTTTTTCCTCAATGCTGAATTTTCTTTGTCTTTTCTCAGACCTGAGAAAGAACTTTGAGCAGGACCCCCAGGGCACCGAGGTGCCTCTGAACGGCATGATTGTTCTGCACTGTCGTCCCCCAGAGGGAGTGCCGGTGGCTGAGGTGAGGGCTGCTTGCACTTCAAAGAAGCATTTTACCCCGTTTTGGCTTGAGAGCAGCTGTTATCTGTCTGGTTTACTCATAGCTGTCATGAGACAATACGCTTTTGCTCTACAGCTTCAGGTCCTCGAAGACACATCTGCACCTTACATTTCAGTTCAGAGGGTTTGAAAGTTATAGGTTATAAGCCGAGTTACGTTTTTTTAAGCTTCGGTGTCCGTGATAGACATTAATTAGATAGTGGAGGGGGATTATTTGTGTGTCTGTGAATGTCGAGGTGCAATGCAAAAACTACTCATGCCTTCTTGCAATTTACCACCTTAAAATGAGAAACAGCAAAGATGTACTGGGATTTTGTGTGATAGACTAACACAGGGCGGTTTATAATTTGGGGCTTTCAAATGAAAACCTGAAAATGATGGTTTGCTTTTGTGTTCAGTCCTTCTCAGTAGATGTTTTGTACATACCTCTTTTGCTGCAATTACCGCTGTAAGTTCTTTGAAATAAATACTGTTTACTAGCTTTGGATACTAAAGACTGATATTTTTGCCTATTCTTTGCTGGAGTTCAGGTAAACTAAACGGCTATTATTAGATATGAGTCGGAGCTTCGATTGGGCCATTCTGACATAGTAGAGACGTGCTGGGAGTTAAACCAAGGAGTGGAGGCCTGGTAGTCAGAACACGGCTTGTGTCCTGGGAAGACTGCAGGTTCCCTAGTTCAAATCCCTCAGACTGCTACTCTGGGTCCCTGAGCAAGAGCCTTAGCTCCAAAATGCTCTCCGGGCGCTGCACCGTGGCAGCCCACTGCTTCCTAAGGATGGATTAAATGCAGAATATAAATTGAAACGTATGTTGCAATGACTAAAGATGACTATTATTACTGCAGGCTCTGTAAATGGGGTTGCTGTCTGTGAAGGTTTTACATAGACCAGCCAAAGAGACATTGAAGAAATTTCAAAAATACATTCTTAATTTATTACAAAAATACAAAAATTATTCAAAAATGATAAATTGGGACTCCCAAAAACTGAGGTCAATATAACAAACTACAACTCAGGTAGTAACACAAAGAACTCAAGCACAAAACTGACCTAACAAACAAGACATGATGGGGAACTTTTTTTTTTTTTTTTTTTTTTTTTTTTTTGATGGGGAACTTAAATAGTGGCTGATCAGACCACTGCTATTTCACACACAGGGGTAATTAAACACACAAGAACTTAAACAAATACTAGTCAACACATTACTAAATCTTTAAATTGAATAAATATTACTTTTGAACTAAGTAGCAAAAAGAAGAAACATTAAAGAAATGATAAAATTAAATAAACTAAAGGCCAAATTTCCCCTCCCCCTGCCAAACACATGGAACGACCCGCTAAGGAAGCTTGACAGCCATATAAGGACATCAGCTGGAGCTCATCTGTATGATGGTTTCAGCAGCAGGTCCAGAGGAAACTGGTAACTCAAAAGAAATTAATTTGTTGCATTTAACAAAAAGTACAAGAGAACTGACAAACAAAGTTAACTATATGTGTGCACTGCAAATAGTTAACTAAAGAGTCAGACTAATAAAAACAATTTTAAAGATAAGAATCTAAACTACTCAAATCAATATGTAAAGTAATATTAAGGAAGAACAGAAACCCATTACCCTTCCTGCCTCTGTGTGACAGTAGGGACAGCTGTCACACTGTCGTACTGGAAGGTAAACCTTCTTCCTAGTCTGAAGCCTTTTGGCTCCTCAAACAGTTTTCCGCTGCAAGAAAAGCCTCCCCAAAGCCTGATCCTGCCACCACTACGCTTCACCTAAGGGATGGTGTGCTCAGAGTGATTTGCAGTGTAGGTTACCAGCCACAAAGCATTTTTTTTCATGTTATCTTAAAAAGTTAGCTTTTGATGTTCTCTGAGCAAATCAACCTCTTCCACGTGTTTGCTGTGTCTCCTGCATGTTTTATATCATGCTAAAAATACAGGTTTCTTCCAACAATGGCTTTCTACCTGCCACTCTTCTATAAAGGTCAGATCGGTGGAGAGCACAGCGAGCGTAATAGTCACCTTATCAACAGATCCTCCTCCCTGAGCCGTGGATCTCTTAGTCACCTTGAGCTTCTTGCCTGACGAATGCTGTTCTCGTGCAGCCTCTCAGTTTAACCGGACGTCATGTCTTGGTAGTTTTTGCTCCATGCTCATTTGTTCTATACTTGTTCCATTTTTAGATGATGGATAAAATAGAGTGCCATAATACACTAACCTGACCCTGCTATGAAATTTCAATCTAACTTTCCCCCTGACCTGTCTGCTGTGTTCCTTGGTCCTGATGACGTTGTCTGTTAACTAATGTTCTCTGGCAAGTTTCTGAGGCCTTCACAGAGCGCCTGACATTAAATTACCTACAGCTGTTCTCCAGCCTCTGAAGGAAATTGGATGTACTAGATTCTTTATACAGGTAAAGGAGTAAAGGGAGGTGACAACTGTAGCAGAACGAATCACATTTTTATTTGTAAATTATAACAAATACCAAATATCATTTGCCTTCCGCTTCACAAATGTTTATCACTTGTGTTGCTCTGTCACATTAATTTCCAAAAATAATATTGAACATTGTATTGGTTGTAATGTGACAAAATGTATGAAAATAAGAGGAACTGTCTCTTTTTTTTTTTTTTTTCTGTCATAAAGGTGTGCATGGCAAGTACATCTATTAATTTCCCTCCCGTTCTATTATTCTAAGGACGTGTGTGTGTGTGTGCGTGATGTGCACGTGTGTGTGTGTTTCATCGTGTGAGAAAAGAAATCTGCTCTTTTTAATGTTTACTACTATGAATATAAAATGAGGCTCACGCGGACAGTCTTGTTGAGTGGTGAGTGGCGCTGCTCTCTGATGCTGTGTTCCTCCATGCAGAGGCTCAGCAGGGAAATATGTCAATATCAAAGTCCGTGTGCCCAGTCATCTGAAGCTTTCCATTTACTAAAAGACACAAGCCTGTGATCTGTACAAAGACCAAACCCCGATTCCTTAAAATTTAAAAAACGCAACATCTGAAGCAGCAAGCCTTTACATATGCTAACCACAAGGTTAATATTGTTGAATTGCTAAAACATTTTGGTAACATTAGTGTACACATGGGTTCTCACACATGTGACCTATTTTTTCATATTTAGCATCTACTATTTAAATAGAAACCTTTGGTGAACAAATTTATTTCCTATATTGCTTAGCTGAGCCTTTCGGTTCTCACTTGTTTTAAATCTGACTCTTCTAGTAATATCCTGGTGCTGATATCAGAGCCTTGCTCAACAGTCAAACAATGACTTGATTGCCAAACTTAAGTGAGG
>NW_023397064.1:0-69426 GCF_011125445.2 Fundulus heteroclitus | reverse complement strand
CCCCGACGCTTTAACAAATTGGAAATAGGGAAAAAAATACGATGTAAGGGACAGAAAAACACGTATTGGTGCTGCAACATTCAGGTCTAAAAATCGCCGCCGCTGTTTGACATTGTTCAGTATTTGTTGGCTGACTATTTGTGCATTAAAAAATATATATTATTTTGTTCTATAAAGGAAGTGAAAACAAATCTAGTAAAAATGGCAGTAGTACATCAGAAACCAACATAAAACCACTGTAGAAATATTTAAACCACCGTAAGAGCAACTAATAAGGCTTTTCAGAGATAATACGAGTATTTTATAGGCAAAGTTAGTGTCATTAGGTTATGTTTTGGTGTCCCTGAAACATCGTCCTTTCTTTGTGGCAGCAGGTAAATAGGCCACCTGTCCCAGCTCTAATTAATCCTGCTGACTGACCCATCATGACTTCATTAACAGCCACTCCTGACGGGACCCTCAGAGGCTCCGGCTGTCTTACAGGCCAGCCATTAGGACATAAAGTAATTGTTTAATTAAAGGCAAATGTCCTCTTGCATGGATATAAGTCAGCATACTATCAGAGCAGCAGCTTGTTTTTAACCCTCTGTGTGAAATGCTCCACCTGACAGCGCAGTGGATCAAAGGATTAACCTCGGTGCGCCTCAGCACAGCCGACAGGAAAGCTGCTGAGCTTCAACGCTGAGGAGAAATAGCTTACGCAACCCAAAACCATGGCTTTCTGATCATGCTTTTCACCTGATGTAGGCTCCACAGTTGGCACGCTCTCGCTGCCATCAGGTCCTGAGCTCCGTGTGTGTGTGTCTGTGTGTGTGTGTGTCTCTCAGGAACAATGTCAGGACCGAGGCCCGTGGTGCTGAGCGGCCCCTCCGGAGCAGGGAAGAGCACCCTGCTGAAGAGGCTGATGAAGGATCACGAGGGAGTGTTCGGATTCAGCGTGTCACGTAGGTCTCAGTGCCAATTAGCACTTAGCTTCCATAACACGATCCCAACCTTAAGGAGGAATGGTACCGACTGCCTAATTCACGCAGATTCTGTTATTAGACTCGTGATTTTGCAGCATCCGTTGATGGTCTTCCAGTGCTTTTAATGATGCCATGCTTTTCTCAGACACCACAAGGAACCCTCGACCAGGGGAGGAAGATGGCAAAGGTAGGGAGGCTCTGGCTGTTTGACGGCTTTTATAGCGACCTTTTTGTAGCGCCTGCATTAGGCACGGGCCGGCATGGGATCTCACGGTACGGAAAGCTTCAGAAACCAAAACACCACTGTGTCATGGTGTCACAAAAACACGGTAGACCAAATTTTAAATTGGAAAATGGTTTTCATTGAAAGCAGAAAGAGCAACTTCTATTCACCCTATATCCAAAAATATGGAACAGAAACCAGATATTTGTGAATAAAATCTGCATACTGTAACCCTTTTCCTCCACTTTATGACATTAAACCACACTAAACATTTCCGGTTTTAGGCCAGTGAAGATTAAAAAATGACTTCTATAAAAAATAAAATAATGAGACGACTTGTTTTAGAAAGTTTTGCTTAACTCCAGAAGTTTACATACATTTCCATATTATTTGGTAGCCGCCCCTTTGTAACTGTATGATCTGGTTCCAGTATTTTGACCGCCTGCTCAAATTTAGTTTGGGGCTAAAATCAGAGTTTGGTGATGTCCTCTCTTAAACATTGATGTTTTTGTACTTGAACCAATTTGTAACTTTTGTAGAAATACAGTTATTGTCCATTTGAAAGACCAATTTAGGCCCAAGACTTAACTTCTTGACTGTTTTCCTGAGACGTTGCTTCATTATTTCTACATAATGTTCTTTCGAAATGCTGCCATCTAATTTTTACATTGTACCAGTCTGTCCTGCAGCAAAATGTCTCCCACCATGATGCAGCCACCCCCGTACTTCACAGTTGGAATGGTTTTCTCAGACTGGCAAGCATCCCTCTTTTTCCTCCAAATGTAACAATGGCTTCATCAGACCATAGGAGACAGGACAGGCCTCCAAAAATGAAGGTCTTTCTATTTGAATGCATTTTCTAAACTGGTATTTTATACTGGTTTCAAAACAATGGCTTCATTTTTCTTTGAGGGGCCTTTCAGCCCATGTTGGTCTCTTTTCGTTGTTGATGATGACACCATCTTCAAACGCTCTGGTCTTGTTGGGGTGGATGATATGCACATTTTACACCAAAACCAATAATCTCCAGCACACATATGTATCCTTCCTGAACTGCATGACAACATTCATGCAGTTCAGGATGCTTACGCTTGCATATACTTATGCAAAACCGTTGAACATCTGGAAGTTTAACCCATTGGATGAACCAGATCCACAATTATTTCCTCGATACCGTTGCTGATTTCTTTTTGATCCTATCCACGATGGTACACGAGGCGTTTGTGTGCATAAAGTGTTCCTTTAAAATAAATTCACAGGTGCGCCTCTATTAATCTCAGTTGAGAAGCTTCCACATCCACGATATTATCATCAGCTTGGACTTCACAAGTTGTTTACAAGATTTTGAAATCTTTGTGCCAGCTTCTGCTTTAGTTAAAAGCAATAAAAAAAGCCAAATTTGACCTTCTTGTCAGCACTGGAAACGTGTATTTTTTTTTTTCAGCCAGTTGATCAGCTGTACGTCACAACAGATTGGGCGGATGGGGATTACGCCGCTACTCTACGCTTAATGAAGCTGGAGAAAACTTTATTCACTGCTGTACTTTTTCTGGTATCTAATTAAAACTACTGTGAAAAACCAGGACCTCAGGACTCACTGTCCTGCATTTTTAGATGTGCTTCTGCTCTGCCACAACTGACTAAAATGACTGCGTGTCCTCCTCCGGGCCCATCACGAGCTGCAGAGGCCTCTTCACCACCTATCCGTTAAGGTCAGGTGTGCGGAGGCAGGGAAACACCTAAAACATGCACGATTGGCGGGTCCTGAGGACCAGGGTTGAAGACCTCTGCTGTAAATAACAGATTTTACCAGTTCTGAAACATAAGCGTACGTTGATACCAGCGTCCGGCCCGTGCCTAGTCGGCACATGTGTTTGCTGTTTTAGCACTCAGTGAGTTTATACAGCCGACATGGACTTGAATTTGAACCCGCACAACTGTCATGAGAGTGGATTTCCCTTCCCTCCCTCCCCTCTCTAGAACAAGACTGCAACACTTCTTACTCCCAAGTGAACTGCAAAAATGGTTTTTGTCACCTTGTATAATCCCCTTTCATATAAAGGGATAAACCTCTTTTTCTGTGCCTTCTTTTGTTTGCTCTCTCCGTAGGGCTGAACAATCTCCCTATGCTTCTGGGGGCTACTTTACTGCCCGTAGCAGACGTCTTTTCCTCCGAAACCTCATTTTCGTGTCCAAACGAATCAGAACCCACAGTTAAAGGTGATCTATATCCCTGTGATTCCTGATCACAGCTTGTTAAGGTGGAGGGGACGGGGGTTACTTTCATCACCCTGGCGTGCTGTCATTGGCTTTATAAGAGAATTAGTTATGAGCTGCAGAAGAAAATACACCATGATAAGCACGGCAATCAAGATAAGACAGTTTACACTTTGGAGTAAAAGGTTTTTGAGAATAGCCCCTTTGTGATGCCTCTTTAGTGATTCCCATTTCCAACATCCCATTAAACCGCTCCATCCTCCACTGTAGCTAGAGATTTCTGACTATTCACATTAAACCATTAACATCACTAAATCAAATATTTCAAATCCATAAATCCCTTTATTCTTTAGTTTTTCATTACCTTTTTTAGAACAGAATTGACTGTATGTGAAAAATATTTGGGTTTCTTTAATATAAGGACCCAATTGTAACCCTTTTCATCATTCCCAGCTAACTTGTCATTTGGATGGTATTCCCAGCCTCGTTAGCTCATCCTGTCATGCTAAGATCAGTGTTAGAGGTAGAGGTATTTTTGTTTGCTTCTGGATATGTTGATATTTGGGGTATTTACACTGCAAAAACGGAACTAAAAATAAGTAATATTTTCTTAAAATGAGTGTATCTGTCCTTGATTTGAGCAGGTAAATTAGATGATTTGCCAATGGAATAAGGTTTTTGCACTTAAAATAGGAACAATTTATCTCAATCATCTTATTTCAAGTGCAGGATGTCTAAATATCTTATTTTAGGGGTCTAAGTACTCATTCCATTGGCAGATAATATTATTTACCAGCTCAAATCAAGGACAAAAACACACATTTTATGAACATTTTACTTATTTTTAGATCCGTTTTTGCAGTGTAAACCTGTGGATCAAGCATAGACGTAATACTGTGCTCTGTAAATATTTTCATATTGAACAATGAACAATGTTTAGAAACAACCTTACAGCATCAAAATTGTATCTGATAAAGATCTTGTAAATTTTGCTTGCTTTAACATTTCATTGGCACATATTGTGTACTATATGCATCGTTTTATTTTTTTTTAGTGCACCGTGTTTTCTGGCAGATCTTAAATCATAACTGATGATGCATCTTACAGACTACCACTTCACAACGAGAGAGGCCATGCAGGAGGGCATCGACAACGGAGAGTTCATTGAGAACGCAGAGTTTTCTGGCAACATGTATGGCACAAGGTAATACATGTTCTCAGGTTTACAGAGATTTGCTAACATTCAACCACAAACTTCATGTGCTCGACCAACACAAAGCAGTCTTCAATGATCTGCTTTTTATTTTTAAATCTGAAATGTGTGGAGAGCATTTGCATTCAGCCATGTCTACTCTGAAAAACATAGATTGAAGACTGTGTAACCAATGGCCCTCCGTAATTGGGGTAATTTATTCTATCTACTCATTCATTAGGAGTAAATAAAATAGTGATTTATCTCAGCAAAATTTAGACATGAGCCAATGTGATGGTATGATAACCTGAAGTAGCAATACCACTGTTTCACTGTAGCATCCCATTAAACACAAGTAATTACATCAAAAACGCATAAAATGATCTGCTGGCACATGTTTAAAACCAAAAGGCAACAACTATTCCCCGATGTTGCAAAAACAAGATATTCATTTATTTTTTGTTCCAATGTCAAATATAATGGTGTCAGGTTTTTTTTGTCTGGTGATTTTGATGCATAAACCTTAGAATACTGAAAATATAGCATAAACGTCATCTAAATTACTTGTATCAGCATGGATGTGCTTATTGTGCAGTACGTTTTAAAGAAGCACAGGGAGTATGCCAGGCTAGCTGGTTACTTATTCAGGCAATCTGCGTCTCCTTAATAATAGTAATGGGTGGCGATCCTTTTGGTTTGCATACCGTGGATATCATGACTGCAGGTGTTACAGGCTTTTCTTTCTTGTAAGTGATGGATAAGTCTAACTGGATGTGTACAGCAACATGTGGAGGACAGCAGACAGATCAGGGATAAAAGTTATGGAGAAGTTCAAACATAGATTTACAAAAAAATCTTTTAAGCTTTGGCCAGTGCACTGTTCAGTCAATCTTCCCTAAATTTAAAGATGCAAACCTACCAAGTCATGGCCATCCACCCAAACTGACAGACTGGGCAAACAGACCATTAATAAGAGAAGCAGCCATGAGGCCCATGGTAACTCTGGAGGAGCTGCAGCTCTCCTCAGCTCAAGTGGGAAGAGCTGTTGGTCAGACACCTAATAGTCTGACACTTTGGGCTTTATGGAAGCCTGCAAGAAGACCAAGCTATATCTATTGACTTGGTGACAGATGGAGCTTTAACCTTTCCTTTAAAAGAGCACCACAGCAGCTTAGCATCTTATGAGTCACGTTTAATCTCTCCCTCTCATTCTGAAGACAACGTTTATGCTCCGAGTCTGAGCAGCTCGGATCAATGCAGCAATCCTCTTACCTTGGTCATTACGTTTGTAAAGAGCAAAATTGCATGCATGTCTGTTCAGAACCTTCATCAACAACATCCAAACCTCCCGGTTTTGCTCTCAGCTGATCTCCATCTCTCTCTCTCTGCGGTCACTTTTGTGTTTAGTAAGGCTGCTGTGGAAGATGTACGGGCTAAGAACCTGATCTGCATCCTTGACGTGGATATCCAAGGGGTGAAGCGGATCAAAGAGACTGACCTGAACCCCATCTACATCTCCATCCAGCCTCCATCCATGGAGATCCTGGTAATGCGTTTCAGACATGGTTATAGGCCAACATTTTACTTCTATACTTAACTAAGCTCAGTCTTTGCTTGAGTAGATTTGGATCACAACAAATAGGTGTTTAAACTGAATAGGTTTCTCTAACCCCAGTCGGTCGAGGCAGATGACCGTTCATACTGAGCCTGGTTCTGCTGGAGGTTTTTCCTTCCCGCTAATGGGGAGTTTTTCTTTCCACTGTCGCTTCATGCTTGCTCAGTATGAGGGATTGCTGCAAAGCCATGGACAGTGCAGACGACTCTCCCTGTGGCTCTACGCTTCTTCAGGAGTGAATGCTACTTGTCGGGACTTTAATGCAATCAACTGGGTTCTCTTATATTGGAAATTTTTTGACCAATACGTATAATCTGATTGAATTAGACTTTGGAAAGTGCCTTGAGATGACATGTTTCATGAATTGGCGCTACATAAATAAAATTGAATTGAACTGGTTACGTGGGGCAGACCTTATGATAAAGTTGACGTCATGTTCTGTTGTCTTAGGAAAAACGTCTGAGAGACAGGCAGACAGAGACGGAGGAGAGTTTACAGAAACGTCTCGAGGCTGCCCGCATTGATATGGAGCTGAGTAAGTTTCTGCACAGATAAAAGACCCCAAAGTAAAAAATAAAAAGGCTAAAAGAGATAAATTGATTCTTAGGCAAAGAGGCGGGAGTGTTTGACATTGTTATCGTCAATGATGACTTGGAGAAGGCCTACGAGGAGCTGAAAGAAATCCTAAATGAAGTAGGCGAACCCTCAAACAGTGCTAGCTTTTATCTGTCTGTTTTTTTTTTACGGTGCACGTTTAAGTATTTTATTATTTCTCTCTCTGCAGGAAATCAAGAAGGTTCAGGAGGCCAAATGAACCAATTACCCACTTGTTTTTCTGCTTGTGACTCTGATCAGAAAGCCTGTTCCAGAGAATGAACACGACTAAAGAAAGAAGTCAGGAAAGACGATTTCTTTTTCATTTCTCCTCATGTTTCTTTGCACCTGTGTTGTTTCCATGCAGGTAAAAAAAGGGTGGAGCCTGGGTTGAAATGTTTTTATTTCTAAGCGAGAATTTGTGTTGTAGTTAGTGAAAACGAACCGGACGATATGATATGAATACCTTAAATCTGTTATACCTGAAACTTTTTTCTGGCCTCTATAAAAAAAAAACACCTTTTGGCACTTATTTATTATAGCATATGTAGAATTCATGCATGTTTTTTTAATGTACAAATTCAATACACAAGAGTTTAAGAGTTCTCTGTGCTTTTTTAGCCAAATTTGAAGCATAAATGAAAATCCTCACAATTAATTTATGGGAGATATTCTTTACAGGCTTTAAAGTATCTAACCTGTAAAACGCAGCTAGTAAGAGAAGGGAGGGATGAATGGATGGATGGATGGATGGATGGATGGATAGATGAACAAACCATACTTTCAGAAACTACACAGAAACCCAGTGAAAACTGTGTGTATGCATACATTTATTAAGGACAAATATTAAACAGCTAAAACCCTTCTGCACAGAGAAGTCTTTCTATTATGTAGATTTCTATAGATGTTGAAAACCATGTGTCTGTATAGAAACCTGGATAAATAAAGAGATTTAGTAATTAACAGCTCTTCTAGTGTCATTTATTACATATTTTTCCCCCCATTCTCTTCAAGACAAGGTCATCCAAAATAACACAATTTACCTGTTAACTATTTATTTATTGCAGACGTGTGAGTTAGAAAGTTTGGAATATATTACTGAAACATACCTGTCTTCATTAAAACACACACACATCCCAAAAACAGATTTCAAATGTAAGACCCAGCATGTGCGTCTGTTTGACACTGTAGCAGAGGAACAAAGCGAATCTCATACAGCACAACTTAAAACCTCACAACTCATGCACTGATTTGTGGTACTTACTCATCCCTGATTTGTCTTCATCAACACCGAATCAAAAAGATTCACACACTGAGACTCATTAAGACGCGTTTGAAGTCAGGATATCTCACTTTATGCAGATAACAAGGGTTTCGAGGCACGCTTGACAAAAGACAACAGCACTAAAATGTTTTTTGTTCAGAAAAATGAAGGTTTTGTCGTTTTTTTTTTTTTCTACCTCACTGGAAGGACGGACCCTGGTGTTTTGTGCACACCTGCTCTCGTTTCTCCTCTTTCTGCTTGAGGTAAGCTCTGAGCTTGTCAGAGGAGAAGCACACTTTGGAGGGCCGGACTTTGTGCGGAGCGCGATGGGCGCGTAGCCACGGGTTCTGGAGACACTCGGCCGCTGTGGGTCTCCCCCTACAAACAGTTTCACCTCATCAAAACTGTGCGCCCCTCATCAATACTCCACGACGAACGAAAAATAAAATAAAATCCAATCTAATCCTGACAAAGTAGAATAGACCGACACTGAGAGGCACTCACCAGGACTTGTTATGCAGGCTGCTCTTCATGAAGTTTAAAGCTCCTTCTGACAGACCAGGGTAACAGCGGCCGAACTGGATCTTTCCTTTCCTTATGTTTTTGTCTTGCTCCCAGCTGAGCTCGGAATAAAAGGGACTGTCGGCGCTCAGCCTTGTGGTGCAAAATGTACAAACAGATAAAAATAATTACATATCTGGAGCTACAGAAGATGCATTCTGCACAGGCATGTCCTTCATTTCCTTAAAAATGTTATGCTGAAGGCATCTTAAAAACATTCTCTTGCAAGCATTATTATCATTATTTAATAATAGGAATTTAATTGATGCCATATTTCAACAAGCTAAAATCTTGTTTTTTAATACGACTTTTCCACTTGCTTTCACGGTGCTTACATAATAAAGGACAGGACACCAATAGCCCAGATGTCCGTCTCCGGCCCTACGCCCTGACCTTCCAGGATCTCTGGAGCTTTAGGAAGGACAATATAGACTGGGGAAAAAACAGAAGTAGAGTATTGGCCATTAAAACAGTAGAATGTATTCCCCCTTTTATGTGTAAAATGGCTAAAATTGTAAATGAGTGAAAAGAAATGATAAATGGGCTTGGAGTTGTTAGATTATGGAAGCTGAGATGAAGTTAGGCTCAGTTATTTCCATCCATCCATCCATCCATCCATCCACTCAGCATTTCTTCAATGCAGTGCACCTTTTCTGCAGCAGTCTGTTGGAGGGTCACAACAGTCAAACATTAAGCGTTGAATCTCAAATTTGGCAAACACACACACACACACACACACACACAGCTACCTTTGCTGTCTGAGAAGCCGTGAATGTGCTCTATGCTGAGAGGCTGTCCTGGTATGAAGGACTGAGCCGAGCCAAAATCGACGATCTTTAGGTGGTTGCCGTCATCCACCAGCATGTTGTCAGACTTCAGGTCCAGGTGCACGACCCGACGGCTGTGGAGGTAGTCCACCGCGCTCACAATCTGATGCAGCAGCTCGGCGACATTACTCTCTGCATACAGGTCTCTAAACACAGAGATGTCTCCGCTTTACCTCAGAGAACGTCTCCATTCAAGTTAATGCAAATCAACCCTAACAGGTGAAACATTTTTAGGCTGAGTAAAAAGTCAGAATTCTGACTTTAATCTCAGAATTTTGACGTTTTCTCAGAATTCAGATTTTTTTCTCAGAATTCTGAGAAAAAAGTCAGAATTCTGAGAAAAAAATCTGAATTCTGAGAAAAAAATCTGAATTCTGAGATTAAAGTCAGAATTCTGAGGTTAAAATCAGAATTCTGACTTTAACCTCAGAATTCTGAGAAAAAGTCAAAATTCTAATTTTGACTTTTTCTCAGAATTCAGATTTTTTCTCAGAATTCTGAGAAAAAAGTCAGAATTCTGAGAAAAAAAAATCTGAATTCTGAGATTAAAGTCAGAATTCTGAGGTTAAAGTCAGAATTCTGACTTTTTCTCAGAATTCAGATTTTTTTCTCAGAATTCTGAGAAAAAAGTCAGAATTCTGAGAAAAAGTCAGAATTGAGTAGACTTTTTTTTTCTTTTGAGTGGCCCTAATTCTCTTCCGTAGAGTTCTTCAATTTATGATTTCAGAGAAATAGAAACCAGTCTCATGCCACTCTATGTCTTTAACTAGAACACTTAAAATTTTGACTTACCTTGCTGCCAGACTGTGCAGCAGCTCCTTGCCGGGACACAGCTCCTCCACCAACACCACGTAGCGAGGAGTGATGAAAGCAGCGTGCAGCTGGACCAGGTGGAGGTGGTGAAGCCTCCTCAGCAGCTGGTACTCCCGCAGCACCAGTGGCCTCTGCTCGGCCTGGTAGGGCGTGATCTTGGCGGCGAACGCCTGGCTGGTCTCCACATCCCTGCACAGGGTTACTACACTGAAACGACCCCTGAGAGACGTGAAAACAGGGGATTAGAAAAGAAAGAGTAGTTAGTCCCTTCATTACGTAATACTGAACTTTGAACCTCACTGATCTTCTAACTTAACCTTGACCTCAACCATAGACCTGTACAGATTCTGCATCACAATCAGACATGAAACTGCTGAGCTGCTTTGACAAATCAAAACAGCAAGGGTCTAAAACTGTTTATTTTTATTTATTTATTTGCCAACCATGAGTTCTACCTGTTGATCTCAGAGAGGAAGCTGTAGTTCCTGGTTACGGTTTGATTTTCTGATCCAGTGGCTTTTGACCCAAGAGATTCAACTTGAATGAGAGGAATGCGGATGTCTGCAAAAAAAATAAATAAAAAAAAATATATATATATCTGTTACCTTCAGTTATTGCGAGCTTCAAAGAAGTGACCTAATATTTGTGGCAACCAATCTTTAGGAAAGGAGTAAAATGGCTATGACAGCTAACACATGGCGCCGGTTTTCATGCCTTCAGGATGAGTGGACATGACAACGGGAGCTGAAGCTTCGCTGAAAGGTCCTGCTCCCGTCCTGGTGATACAGCCCACTCTAAACACGTACGATGCTCCTTTGGGTAAGTCCTTCACCACATAGCAGCTCTCTGCCACCTCATCTGACAGGACTGTCCACTCTCCACCTGATGAAATACGCAGAGGAGATACGGTCAGTCTAACCCAGAGATCCTGGTCCTACCATTAAAATACGGCCGTCGAGGCCTCGGGGACTGCTTTATCGATGTAAGCTATAAAACAAATGCACTGCGTATAACACCCACCTGATGACAGGCCGAGGGGTTTAGAGAGAATGACAAAGGTAGAAAGGGTTGTGTTAGTTGATGATCATGACATCTACTGAAACTCACCATCTGTACAGTACTGGACACAGTAAGTGACCGGGTCAGCGGACTGGACAGGCCTCCACACCAGCAGGACACCGCCTCCGTCTAAATGCAGCACCTCGGCCTTGCTGGGACAAACTGACACGGGGTTAAACAAACAAACACTGGTAAACAAAGGTAGCTTTCCCAAAAAGCAATAAATGTTTTGTAAAACCTTTAAAACGACGAAATAAAGAGTGTTTTCTTGTTACCTTTTGTTTTCTTGAATGATGGTATTTTAAAAGATGACAGGAGCTTTGAGCTTCTCTTTTTGGGGCTTTCGAGACCAATGCTTTGTTCCCTCTCAGGTGGGATGGCAGCAGATCCTTTCACTATGGGTCCTTAAAATAATAATAATAATAATAATAATAATAATAATAATAATAATAATAATAATAATAATAATAATAATAATCCACCTGCTACTAAAAAAAAGGTACATTCCAAGTTTGAGATTACACACAAATAAAATTTGACTCACCTCCTTTTCTGACATCCTCCTTACTGGAGGACCTGGAGAATAGTTTGGTCAGACTGGAAGCAGAGGCTCTCATCTTCTTCCTCAGAGACATAGGAGGTGTGTCGGGCTTCATGATCTCTCCCAGAGTGGGCCCCAGCTCCGCATCCTCCAGCTCGGTGTACGAGCGGCCGGTCCAGGACTGCCTGCGGAAGATCTTCAGAAGGCCCAGTTTGGGGGACTTTCCAGTCGGTGGCCGCGCTTCCAGAGCTGGAGCGGATGCGTGTCTTTGGAGCCCGGAGCCGTCTTTCTTGTCCCGGGCCCTGGGAGGCCTCTCGGGAGCGTCTAGAGAGCAGAGGCTTGGACTCGGACTCGGCATTAAGGGCCTCCCTGGCTGACCTCTGCAGGTTGTGGATAAGTTGGGATTGGACCTGGTGCGGTTGCGTGGTGGCGCTTGAGGAAAGGAGTTTCTCGGTTTCATTTCTTGAAAGGAGGTGGGAGATGGCGTGATCAGGGGCTCACTGTGTTCATCGTGTCCGTCGCTCTCTCCCGTCTGGTACCGTCTTCCAACCTGACCGTGGCTCAGCTCGTCAAAGGAGCCAAGTCTACTTGAAGACTCGGATCCACCGTGCTCCAAAATAAAAGACTCAGCCAGAGACCCTTGGGAGCTGGTTAAAGTATCCCCCTCCATCTGGTCCTGACCCAGCCTGGATCTCATACGGCCTCCGCTGAGAAACTCTGAAGGAGCGGACGACCTACTGAACGCCCCTTGTGTCGGAACAACTGAGCCCCTTCTTCCTGAGAACTGCTGAGCTTTCTGGGTAATTAGCGAGCTTCTTCCAACCGCCTCATCATCCGTGACTTCTTCCCTCGTGCTCTGGATGGTCTCCTCTTCACGCGCTCTTTCACGGCCGGCCGAGCTGGGAGATCGACGGGAATACTCGTCCAGGGACCTGCTCCGTCTGTTCGGGGGTAGGTTGGTATGGGCAAAGGCCACGCCGCTGTCAAACGAGGAGGACTTCTGCATGCTGGGCTGGATGGATCCTCGCCTCTGCCCACGGTTGCTCTCCGGTTCGTCCTCCACGTACTCAATCAGAGGCTCGTTGAGACGTCCGGAGAAACTCCTCCTGAGAGGCTTGCGGCCTCTCTCCTGCTTTCTCGCCTGGAATTTGTCCCTCAAACTCATGTGTCTGGCCGACAGGGGGGAAAGCTGTTGAGAGTTGTTGTAGAAAGTGCTTCGGATGACGCTTCCCCTGGGGATACGACCTCCATCGCTCCCTGAACCCTCATCCCCGTCAGAGAGATGCAAAGATCGGTTGCTATCCTTGCTGAAGCGTCGTTCCCTCTGAGGCGTCTGTTGGTCTGCTGTTGTTGTCGATGATGCAATCGACGCCCTGCTCACGCTGCGCTCTGTGACGCTCCTCCTTCCTCCCATCTCTCCATCCTCATCCTCCCCTAAAGTCCCTTCCTCATCCTCCTCTGCACCTAGGCGGCATTTGGAAAAAGACTCGGGATCATATTCTTCCTCTGTCTCCTCCTCCTCCTCCTCAGTCTGGCTGCAGTGCTGGAAAAAGTCCCAGGAGTCTGCCTCATCGTACTCCGACGAGGAGCCGCTGCTCAGGGAGGTGCTGCTGTGCTCCTGGGGCTCGCGGGGAACCGCAACTGAAGTCTCTCTGAGAGGAGCGTCCAGCAGCTCGGGAATGGGCCTCAGTGTGAGCACCGACCCGATGGATGTCAAAGAACGCTGGGGAAACAAATGGGAGAACACTGCTTGAATGTCTTGATATAGTCCTTGGTGATAGGGAAATAACAACCTTATTTCTTTGTGAAACATTTGCAGAGCCTTGCAGAACTGTCACCCCTTCAGTATCCTTACATGCCGTCATGTCTAACTCACAAACCTCTGTGTGATTTGGGGGAGTTTTTAACAACTTAGTGTGTAATTCTGAAAGGAAAATGATAAACGGTCAAATGTTTTTACAAATAATAATCTGAAAAGAGGGCTATGAGGGATTTATGTATGTGAAGACTAAATAATTTTTTCAGAGAAAATCTGTTTAGTAATGCCAGATTTTCAATTGGACAAAGGTCTGAACGTTGACTGGGCCTGTCAGGATCCACAATTGTTTCCGTTTTGATTTTCTTTTCTATTATTGCCACTAAGTACTTGCCATACTCAGTTCATTTACTACTGCTCATTAATGTTACTTGGGACTTGCCATACAGGTTATTTCCTTTATTAAGTTTCTTACTTAATTCTTGTGTTCTGTCTCGGTCTTGGTAGACAGATTCTACCATCCAAGAGGGGAATCTCTGCATGTCCTTTGAAGCTACCATGGGTCTCTTGCCTGCTGCTCTCAGCAATTCTTCATCTCTGGACTCTACTAATGATACGACTTATAAAGTCACATTTCAGGTTCACCAAGATAAAACCATATACTAATTATGTTCCAGTTTGCTAATATACAATCCCTTTTGTTGGTCCATCACAGAAAATCTGGATTAAACATTGAAATGCTACAAAAATGATTTTGCAATGCACTGCAAATGTTGTACACCAGGGGCTTTGATTTTAGTAGATAACTCAGCAGAGAAGGCGAAGCACCTGCCACTTCCTTTTAGAGATGAAGACTTTCAAAGTCTTTGTGTTGATTTCATCAGTGTCCTCCCCTGCATTTCCATCCTTAGGGAATAAGCATAAATAATATGGGTCAGAGCAAATTGGTAAAGCTAAGCTTGCATAAAACATGCAACGTTCTGTGTTTCCTTTCACCTGAAGCCACTCGTGATTCAAGCACTCAAGGGCAGATGGTCGAGTCCTGCACAACAAAATAAGATTTGCCTGAAACACTTGAGCATATTTAAATCAGATCACACAAACATTTATATTTGGGTTTGTCAGATGGAAACATACATGCACATTTACTGGCACTTCCGGTACAGATGTGTAAATACGCTTAAATACTTTTTTTCACTGCAGTAGCATCATCTCGCACAACGCTAAAAAAAGCTTCATGTTTTTTGACCCAGTTTGAGCTGTTTTAGACCTTTTAGTGTTCTGGCTGTAGATATGGGCGGATTTAGGTGGGTAGCTATTGGTAAAAATATCTTGAATTTTAAGGATTAACACACATCTGTTTCCCTCAACGGGATGTTCTCATCTTCTTCCCATTTTTGACAGTTTTTGAAATAATTGGGCGAAAATGTTCAAATCAGCATAAACAATTTACATGTTGCAGCTCAATTCCTTGTCTCTGAGATTTCCAGAATTCCAGAAAAAAAAAAAAACTTTAAGCTGAGGTAAATAAAATAAACCAGCTGTTTTACTCTGGATCCGGCTGAAGGACCGTATGGAGAAAGCTCCTCGCTTCGGGGCTCCTGCACACGATGTCCGGGGCGTCCCAGTTTAAAGTCGCCTCGCCCACGCTCAGCAATGTCGCGCGGTCAGTCTCGCTCACAAAAGGGCACCGGCAAACCAGGCTGTCACGGTAAAGAATGTCGTGTGAAACAATCAGGCAAACTAGACTCATGTTGTTTACACACTTTCCAGTTTCATGTTTTCCACAATCTAAGTTTATTTTTGAACAGTGCTAGAATACGTACCACAGAAATGCAATGACACCGACGGCCCTGATGAGCAAAATTTGAGACATCAATAAAGACAACTTTTAGTAGCACTGGTAATCACCTTTAAAACATCGATGGCAACACATTCTGGGAGCTTAAAGAGGAGCGTTTGGAAGTTCAGGGACAATCGCTAACAATCACAAAAACAATCATTTACGGATAATACCAAAAACAGAACGCAGTTCATGAAACTCACCAAATATCAGTGGCCACAGTCACAGGTTCTTGATGCACAATCTCAGGTGCAACAAACTCCGGTGTGCCAAACATGCTGTACTGGTGTCGGGATGTGTCTATTTCCTGGCAGAAGCCAAAATCACAGATCTTGATCTCATCTCTTGGCGGATACGCCATCAAGATATTTTCAGGCTGCACAGAGAGGTAAAGTACATAATTAAGGTATAGGATCACATGAAAAACCTAAGTGATAGTTAACGATGTCTAAACATCTCACTTTGATATCCAGATGCATGATGTTCATGCTGTGAATATGACCAACCCCTTCCAGAATTTGCTGGATGTATGACTGGACCTGAAAGACATATATTTTTCCCAATAATTATTCCATTTCTAAAACTTTTATGCTTGGTCAAATTAAATTTGGAGTTGTACTTCTTTTTCTGAGACAGATCCTCTCATCAATAAATGGTCAAGGAGTCCATGAGAACAGCAGCTGGAAATGATGTCAAAGAACTCACTGATCAAGTAGGTGAATAAAACCCAGAAATAGTTTGGCAAATAGAAAAAGAAGGATACGTTTCTGTAATCAACACCAGGGTGCGTCGGGTGCAGAAGAAGTCCAGCAGGCAGGCCACTCTGGGGTGAGCGAGACGGGAAAGGAGATCCCTCTCCTGGAAGGCCCTGGTCCGGGAGCTGCTGCGCAGAGGCAGAAACTTGGCGGCAAACACTTCACCGGTTCTTCTGTGGATGACCCGCTTCACCACCCCAAATGCCCCCCTAAATCCCAACAGGACAAGTTCATATCCAGTGTCTTTAAACACCCTATATCGATTCAAACGTGAACGTCACCTTCCAATTTCCTCGTGGACATCATAGACCGAGAACAACTTCCTTCTCTTCCCCAGCTCCACCTCTCTCTCCTGAGAATCAAGCGGACCTACAGAAAAACAGAAAAAACTTGTAAATAAATTTGCCACAACGATGCCAATCGGTGCATTTTCTTCACCTTCCTTAAGAGCACAAAACCTTGGGTGATCATGTGCCGTACCTCAGCTGCCCTCATCATTCATTTTGAAGGACTGAACCGATGTGATGATGCAGCTCGTCATCGCTGATGTCTTACCTTCCTCGACTGTTAGCTGAGCTTCACAGGAGGCTTGGCCTGAGTCATTGTGAGCGAAGCAGGTGTATACGCCACTGTCCTCTCCTTCAGGGCACAGTATGCTGAGGCAGCAGCGAGCACCGTGTTGGGATATCTTCACATTCTCATTGGCTGCAAGGCGCTCCCTGTCCTTTAATTAGATAGGAGAGAATGTGCCTTTAATAGGAAAGCCAACGAGTTTCTTTGATCATCGAACTGAACCACAAACTGTTGTGTATTTCATTTGGATTATTTATGTAGCGGAAGGAACATAACACCGGGTTTCCATGTTTTCCAGAACAAAATCTTAACTATAGGCTGCGTTTGTATTGAGGCCTCCTGAGTCAATACCTTTCACGCTCACTTTTTTCTTCCCTTTTAACTGAAGTTACAGCCCCACGTCTTTCAGGCCATCGTCCCATCAACCAGTTACCCTGTTCCTGATGAAGAAAAGCTGACCTACAGCAGGATGCTTCAACACCATGCTTCTCTGTGGAGATGGTGTATTCAGGACGATGTGCAGTCTCAGGCAATTAGTCCTATTTCACACTCATTTTAATCTGACCAGAGCCCCTACTTACACTTTAAGTTTTTTGTTGTAATGCAGCAAAATGTAGAAAATCTTAAGGTACATGGATACTTTTGCGAGGCACTGTGTGAAATAATGTGTAAGAAAAGGGCAGAAACGGTGGTGGAATAAACAATGACTGAAACTGGAGAAGCAAAACTACTTGGTTAAGTATAAACATCAATATATATTAATACTGCAGACTTATGCAATACATGCATAATTGTCAGTCTTTGCAACCAGTATGGATGGGAAAAGCCTCCTTTTTTCATGATTACCTTGTACCACAGTATCTTAGGAGTGGGTCTTCCTGTGATGATGGCTGTGAATGTTGCTGCTTGTCCTGGCTCTACACACAGATCCTCAGCAGGCACCTGGATGGAAGGAGGAGCTGAGAAGAAAGTTAAGTCAGTATTTTGCAATTCAACAATTTATTAACTTGTTCTTACATTGCAGAAAGTAAACTACCGTCCGTGATTCCGTGCATGGGCTCCGAAATGTAAATCTCCTCCTCTTCTTCTTCCAGGTAACAGGAAGGCTGCTGTACGGCTTGATCCAACGCAGAAGGTGGAACATCTGTGTCGGTGCTACATCTAGTATTGAAGACAGGTAAAGGTGAAACTCAAAACGTGGTCTGGTCACAAGAATTTTGTGCCAAAAATCAACCAAATATCACTTTTATAAAAGTGTATCAAATCGGTAAAGAAAAACAAAATCCACTACAACTTTAATTGGATCAGACGGCAAGACAGAAGAAGAAATTAACATCTTTTTTTGTCAGCTTTTGTAGATTTTTGTGGAACACCTCTGCTCTGTGGGGCTAATGAGATAGGTTGACATAAATACATTTAGTTCTTGTTTCTAAAGCTCAAAATGATAATCTCAGCAAAGAAATAGACATTTTAACTTTTTACACCTAAAACATACCTTAGTTAATTTATGAGCCAAAATGTCCCTTCTTTGTACACACATTTTTAATAATAATAATAATAATAATAATAATAATAATAATAATAATAATAATAATAATATCACAACCGCTGCAAATATTCTGTAAAATAGTGTAAAAATACACCATTACTGTGATGACCACGGCCTCTACAATAAATCAAGTTGGTATAACACCAACCTCATCACTGTTGATATGAGCAAAGACCAGCATGAAAACCAATACACTGTTTCTTTTTTCTAACTTCACCATTGTGAAAGAGAAGCGGCTAGGGTGGTAAAACCTGCAGTGCCACGATGGTTTGATAAATGTATTATTTTCAGATGCTCCAGTTTCTAAATTAGGATTTAAATAACGTACAGCTCAGAGGATCCAGCAGGAAATGATATCTTGGCCATAGATGTAGGGCTGAAATCAGTCTGCAGCCATTTCTTAACAAAAGCAGTGGACCAGGCCTCTGAATCAGCTTCTAGAAAAACCAAAACAATAGTTAGGCACTTTTACAAATAAAAAGAAAAGGATATATTTAGGAAAAAATTCACTTTTTTTAATTTTTTTTTACTAGAATGGAAAACAAATTTCTAGAAAGCACATTACCTTCCAATCCGGGAGAAGTAAGTACAGCTTGTCTTACCTTGGAGCGTCAGGGTTTTACCCCTCTAACCATCAATAGGACATGATCACATGCCCACCCCTGCACGGGTAGGAAGGATACAATCGCCCAGCACATGACCATCTTGTAGGAGTGGAGAGTTAGCTGGGCATGCGTTGGCAGGAAGAGAAAGGGGAGTGCTGAGTGGTTATTTGTTATCATGAGAGTAATGACTTACATGGAACGGTCCATGCGAGGAACCCCCCCCTGCTTTGGGACTAGTGAAGGGAACATCATGTAGGTTATAGACAATGGGAAGACAACACATATGTGGCGTGAAGCATACAGAAGTAAGCTTCACTTAAATTTCTGAATTCTGTTTAACCCGTTTCTGATCTGGTACACAAAATGATGCTTCTCACAGGGACAAAGTCTACGGTATCATCTTGTTTGCTGTTAGCTTTTGTCACTCTTGTAGTTCTGCTGATCTCTGCGTAAAAACTTCTTAAAAACAAAACACGATCTAATCTGTTACAACTCACGGCATCTGTGGAAAGTGGAAACATGATGAAAAACACAGAAACGCCCCAAACAATACATTTTTCAATGTCTTTTCAGGGTTGTGGGTGTTGGTATGATGTCTTTGGTGAATGATAGCAACTAGATCCCATTTATTATGGCTACAGAGAATTGGTTGAAACTGTTATGGTTACATTTGATGTTTCTTTGCCAATATCAACAATATGCCAGCAAAAAGCCATGTGTGTTAATTACATGCATGAGTTGACTTCCACACAACAGTGTAAATCTACATAACATTGTAATCTGCTCTCTATTGTGGCAAAGCTTGTTGGATGCACTGGTCTGTACTGAATTTACAACAGGACTACACTGAAGACTCATGGGACACAACCAGTTCTTTCAAAATTCAAAGGACTTTTGCTCTGGCTTAATTTTACAAGAATATATGGAAATATAGGTTGACTCAAATCTAAATGCATGCATAGGTTATTACATGAGAAATATTTGTGTCAGAGAAGGTTGACTGTGACTGAGTTTATTGCAAATGTGGATAACTAAACATATTATTTGCAATGAGAAGCAATGCTATGCATTCTTATTTAGGAATACATTCAATTGCCTTTTTTGACCAAAAAAAAATAAAAATAAAAATCACTTGAGATTTCAAATCTTACTTATGAAAATGTCCATGCCAAAAAAAAAAAAAAAAAAAATCAGCAGGAGCAGTTATAAAAATGCACACGCATACACACAAAGCAATCGTGTGTCCTACTTTTTTCGTGTAATGGGTAAGTTAATGTAAAAGAAACAAGGAATTTAGAAAACAACCAAATCTAAGGGTCTGTCAGAAATTCCTCTTGATATCAGGAAACAGTCAGGACTAGAGATGCACCAAGAACTTTAGGTAGATTCAAGTTGACTGTCCTGGATTATTGAATTACCAAGTGGCAGAACAACAAAAAATAAACAAAAACAAAATGTGATTTTTTCCCGTAATACCTAAGAATTGCAGGCTTGAATAGACAACAGCTACAGAAAGAAGAAGACTCAAAGCAAGCCATTTTTAGAAGCAGTGTGGTGTTATGTCATATTCCCAACGTGCCTTATATTTCTTATGTTGAAATGAGCTAAAATCCCATAAAATCTCAATGAGCAGGTGAAAGCGCTAAATTAATCCGTGTGTAGATATTGAAAACAGCATTCTGATTGGTGCATCTCTAGTTAGGACCCAATATGCAGTTAGTTAGTCACCTCTCGCTAATAGAAACTGTGATATCAGATGGTCTGCAGGCTGCACCCTGTGCCATAATAGTTTGGAATCTAGTCACGGCTGAAATGGCAGCTGCAACTATGTTTGATGAAACACTGTATGAAACAGGGGGAAAAAATAAAAAGTGTAAGTATGTGAGTAAAATTTGAAAGAATACGGCAAACTTCATGGAGTTTATGAATGAGAGTGCTTGAAAGAAGAAGTTCCGATCAGAACTGTCTGATGAATGTTGTGAAGAGATGTCACATAACGTGATGGCAAAAGGGTGATAATGTTGGGAGTAAAACTCAACAATGGCATGTGCTTTCACCCTTTAGAGACGCAGCTAACCCGGTACCACACAAATGAAAACCCCTGTCATGGGTTTCCACCGTGTGTGGAAGCCGTTTAGTCCAGCGACGGTCCTACCTTTAGCAGGTAAGTCCTGCGGTCGGTCACTCTCAGTGTCGGCTGGTGGTACAAAGGCAGGACAGAGACCTGCTTTGCACTTGACACAGCCAAGTTCATTCCAAAGCTAAACAAGAGAAAACAGTAAGCCGTTTGGGATTTAAGTGACGCTGGCTGTCGCGATACTACGAAAGGTGACGGGAAACAGTACTTCACACTCGTACTGTCCGATGTCTGCCTCTGTGGCCCCGATAACTGTGAGGGACAAGATTCCACTCCTGCCGTCATTCACAATGGAGTATTTATTACCGGCAGTCAGCTCCCTGCCATCTTTCAACCACCTGCAGCAGAAACAATGTCTGCTGTCAGCAGGCCATCAGCGTTGACGTGTAGCGCCATTATCTCTGTGTTCTGCCGTACCTGATTCTTGGTAAAGGGGTGGTGAGAGTGGAACATGAAAACTGGATCTCTTCCCCTTCTATCAGGCAAGCACTTTCCAGTCGGCTCACGAATCTGGGCGGAGCTGGGGAAATGAACAAAGTGCATGCATGAAAAAAAAAGAAACGTGCGAAATAAAGCTAGAAAGAGAGCCTGATATAGTTGTAGTGCCGTAGTAGCACCAGTGTCAGTAATATCAGACCTGGTGTTTGTCATAAGTAGAAAAGAGAGAGTGGTAAATGCAAATGTACAAGTACAAGTAGTACTACAAGTAGTAGTAGTAGTAGTAGTAAAACTGGATTCATCATTAATACAGGGTCTTGTAAAAGCATCACATCAGTTGAGCTTTTTCATAGTTTGTCATGTTATGACCGCAAACTTGAATGTATTTTATTGGGATATTGTGTGGAAGATAAACAAAGTGTAGTGCATAATAGTAAAATTGAGGAAAAAAAACATTACATGACTATTTAGAGATAAAATAAATTATCAATTAAAATCTAAAGAGAAAGTATAGCACACATTTGGTAAATGTTCTTTCAACAATGACTTTATTCTTGGCACTCTTCCATAAAAGCCAGATTTTCCAATAAGATGACTAATAACTCTTTAAACGGCTTATTCTTTCTAAACTTGTCTTTGCAGCTCCTCTAGACGGTGCTTTTCTAATTAACACTCACCTCGCCCAACCGGTCATTTCTGGTGGACATAGATGTCTCGGTAGATTTGTGTCAGACTTTTCATTTTCAGATCAAGCTCTGTAAGATGTTCGGATCTTGGCATGTTGTTTTATGATCCAAACCGGCTTTACACTTCACAACTTTTATCTGGTGTGCTCCTCGTTCTATGCTTTATTTTTGTTCACCGGTGTTCTCCAAAAAACAGACCTTCTAAGAACAACTACATTTATGCAGATATTAAAGCCTAATCTGGTGAGCTGCTTTCACCAATTAGTTCATTAGTGTTCAACCTGAATTTTATTGAGGGGGTAGCAAATTGAGCTGCACACCAAACTTCTATGTTTTGTAAAAAAAACTTTACACTTTACTTCCACCTCACAAGTATCCAAAAACTTTGTTTTGGTCTATCTCTTAAAATCCCATTAGAATATACAGATGTTTGTGATTGTCAATGTGATAAAATAGGAACACTGAGGGAAACGATGATTCTAAGAAACATTTTTGGTCTGATTTGAATCAGTGATGCTGCCGTCTTCCTCACCTTTTACCACCACCTTGGCCAGAGTGCCAGCACTGCCCATGGAGCTGGTCGCATAGCACATGTACTGACCAGAGTCCTCTGCAGTGAGGCAGTCCAGGACCAGGCTGCACCTCCCTGACCGGTCAGCGGTGATGATGTGGCGTGGGTCATCCTCCAAAGGAAGACCATCTGTGAAGAAGGAATCCAGATTTTACAGCTCAACCCGAGCATCGCCGTTTGAAAATGCGATGTTACTCACAAAAGACCACAACATGAAAAGAAAAACAGGTTTCAAACTACTCTGCTACTTAGTTGAAGTCAATTTTTTGCACCTCTTTAATTTATGACAGATTTGCCAAGCTTTCTGTATTAAACTGTAAATACTTTAAGAAGAAACTGAAGAAAAGCAAACCTTTGATCCAGCTGACTACTGGTTTTGGAAATCCCAACACCCTGCAGCTCAGTTTGATTGTCTGCCCAATCTGTGCTGAGCAGTCACAAAGCTGTGACTCAAACAATGGAGGGCCTGTCCATAGATGCAAACATCAACAGATAAATGGCTGTTTTCATGGTTAATACGTTATACAAATATCAGATTTTTGCCAGGTTGTTAACATTTATGAAGAGGAGAATAAGACCTACAGTTATTGCTGAGGCTGGACCGATGCTGCAGCTCCTTCAGGTCTTTCAGCCAGGACAGCTTAACCAGGGTGGAGTTGCTCTGCAAAGTGTAACGCCGTACAGAGCCTCTGTGCTCATGCCACAAGCCCCAGGACCTGTCCTCTCCGCCCACCGTTTCCTTTATCTCCACATCATTCAGCTGGGCAGGTTGGAGAACCAAAAAAACCAATGTAAAATGACAGCAGGGACATTTGCACCGTAGAGTGAGCCAACGATGGAACATTGTTGCGGAAAGAAGGCGGGAGTCCCACTTTTACCTTCATTTTGTTCTTGAAGCTGTATGTGTCCCGATTCATGCTGGCGTCTTTCTTCACCTTGCACAGTACAATACTTTCCTTAAAGAGAAACACTTGTCTCTGATGCCCTCTGGAGGTTGTTTTTATTTCTGGAGATTCCTCCAACACTGTGAAGACTCCCTAAAAAAGGTAAAAATCACGTTTTAGAGGCAATTGCACTGAATGTCTTGATATTGTAAGAAGAATCGGACGCTTCGAGACAAATATGTGTTGCAGTGGGAGCATGGAAGACAAAGGCTGTCCTCTGAGCTGCTATTCTACCTCAGAATCAGAAAAGATCAATTGCATGCTTGAAGAAAACCCTTTATGAAAACTGTTAGTAAAAAAAATAAATCTAATCAAAAATCAAGTCTAAAAGCAGAGAATAAAAACATGGATGTTTTTCTCCCTTACCTGTCTCACAGGCTCGCCCAGAGCAGTAAGAGGAGCTGGATAGTTTTCGATCAGGGACACCCGATGCAGATTGTCTGACCTCCAGGGCAAGCAGGACACCACGGAGAAGGCGTCCTCCAACAGGTAGCAGCTCTGGCCACTCTTGGCTTTGTTCTTAATCAGCTCCTGACAATCAATCAATAACCGTGTGAAATGGCTGAAAGCAGAAACATGATTTGCAGAACTTGTATATAAAAAGGTTCTGGAAAGGTTTTTCCACCTTGGTTTTCATTGTTATTTTACCAGATATTTATCAGAAATATCTGCAAATGCCTACAGACTGTTGTGAAGTGTACAGACGAATTAAGGGGTGGATTCGTGGATGGATGGATGACATTTCTAAAAAGTTGGAAAGTTTAAATCATATGTCTTTATGCTTATACTCATCATTATACTTTATTTTTCCTATACAAAGCTTAAGACTATAGTCGACTTTAACAGACTTCAAAGCAATCTATTTAAATTTCAGAGGCAGCAAAATACACCTTTCAGGAGGGGAGAAATACGCATGAACACATAAATGTTGTGTATTTCACACCTCTGTTCCCTCTTCCTGAAGTGTTCTGATTGGTTGGGATTGATGTAGATAGGATACAGTCAAACAGCTGCAAAAGCAAAACGTTCTTTTCAACAAAAAGATATTAGAAGAAGTTGTCCTCTGACCTTCAGTAAAGCCTGGTAAGTTTGAATCCTCTCAACTGGTTGCTGCAGGAAAGTGAGGACATCCATGACGGGGGCGTCGCCAGCCTTATCAGACGCTGTCACCTCCTGAACACAGGCAAGAAATGAGCCGTGGGCTGGTGCAATAAAGCTGCTTGTCTAAACATTTGTCCTGCTGTGTGTCTAAATCTAGTGAACAAGCATGAAGACGTGAATTACTTTGAAGTATTGCTGAACGGCCTTGTCAGTGATGCAGGCCTCTGCCTGCGCTTGGCCCACCATGTAGTGAAGATACTTCTCAAAATCCTCAGCGTGCTTGATTAGGTACATGGCAACATCATCGTCTGTAACGCATCGTCTCAGACCAGGAAGGACGGAACTGAAAAGGAGAACCGCGTCATGGACGTTTTCCTTAAAACTGTCAAATGGGTTCAGCAGTAATTAGAACAAATGAGGAGAGTTGGGTCTATTACCGCTCATGAAAGCCAACAACGTCTTTGACGTTCCTGAAGATGATCTCTTTCTGGTTGAGGATGTTCATGGGGACGTGGTGGCTAGAGTCCAGACGATTGAGCTGGTGAGAGATGAACGTCTTCATCGCCTTTACGAACTCCTCTTCTCCATCAATCAGGCCTTGGATCAGCTGACTAAAAATATCAGGAAACACAAGAAGATGCGCTACAGACATTTCAAATGTTGTTTTATTTTTAATCTGTGATCAAAAAAGCAGACCTCAGTGCTCTCCTGTACTCTTCCCCTGTAGACCCAATCCCATCCAGATCCTCTTGAGCAACTCTGCTTTGGGGGAAAATTTCCTGTAGGAAATGATAGCCAGATATTTAAATATGTCCTATGTATGTGTTTTTACACTCTCTTCCAATAAACAAGACGTGTCTTTTCTTGTTTTAGTTCAGAAGGTTTACCAATATTATGTCTATTTGAGACCGTTTTTTCTTCTTTTCTTTAGATAAATCAGATTTTTACAAACACTCAGCAGACTATGTCTAAAAACCAATTTGGAAAAGTTGAGATGCCATAGCTACACAAGCTTCTGATTTAAAACATTTGAGTTAAATGGAGGGAGACTTCAAACGCATTGCTTTCTTGTGTGACACCATGAGGGGGAATAGAAATCCAAAGAAACCAGCGGAAGAACTGTGGACCTCCAAAAGCCTGGTTCCCCTTGTGCAATATCCAGATACCTGAAGGTGGCATGTTCATCGTTCATATAAGTTATACGTAATTATAAATACCATGGGACAGCCCCGCCTTTAGGTTCCTCTCCCAGAGACAAGTCTTTTATGGTTTCAAATGTACATGCCAACCCCATAAACAAAAGACCTGGCAGACGTGGCTAAAGATGATAAGAGTGACATCGGCTAAAAAGTCAATCAGCAGGAAAGAAGACTAGACATCACCCAGGAAGTCAAACATTGGGTCTTTTAAGAGAGAGAGAGAGAAAAAAAAAGCCTGAGAAACTCTCTCTGATCATTTTGGTAATCCCAACTGACCTAAAGCAGGAAAGGATTAGTTTGACGTGGTGTCAGAAAATGAGACCAAATATATAGTGTATGCTAACTTATCTGATTTCAACTTTACATATTAACTTAACCCTAGATTCACCAACAACATTTGTGCAACTAACTTTTCTCTTCTTCTCCAGATAGGCAGGACACAGCCATCCCTGTCGAGAGGGGTTGGTTTTGGTTGGCTTGGTCCTCACCAACCATCTGTCAGGATGAACAGAGTCCAGGACCTCCACAAACTGACCCTCCTTCAGAATAAAACTGTCCTTGCTTCCAGTATTAGGGCTGCAGTCGGCTCGAGCGACGAATATTTCAAATGTCTGAGGGAGAAGAAAATTAAACAGATTGGACTTAAGTTGAAACTTAATTTGATCATGATGTCGACATTAGAGAGCATATGAAATGTACCTCCCGTCTGTCCTCCTCACCCTCTGACTCAGATCCAGACACAGTGCTAGTTAAAGGCGTGTGGGATCGATGGTGCTTGGGAGAAGGTGTCCTTAGTTTAATATCAGGAGCTCCTTTAAATTAGAGCAGAAGGAAACTTTGTTGTAGTTGCCTTATACCCGACCTTATACCCGACATACATCCGTTTCTAGAGTCCTTGGCTCGTTGGTGACACTTAGTGGGCATGCTGGGAAACTGTTAGTGATGTGAAAAAAACTGTGGGACAAACCACGTTGAATACTATTAACACTATTAACATATACCAAGCTTTATTAATAGATGTTGCGAATGAAACCACATTGGGAGATTGTGTATTTATAGGCTGAAAGGATTGTTTGGCTCAAGATGAAGACCGACTCAGTGGACACTTGGGTCTATCCTTCCAGCACTTCCTTAAAGCACATTTTCAAGAGAAAGACAACCTTCATGATGTAATTGGAGCTATTATTGCACACTCTAAACAACATTTGGAGAGATGGCCTGATGTATTTGTCTATTAATCATCACCAGCCTGTTTCAGTGCGAGACTACAAGCTACCACTCTGAAATGTGTGAGTTCTGAATCCATTACTTTGATTGTTTTGCCAAAAGTTTCTCAGCAGTTGTGTCAATGAACAGGTTTAAGGTTTGAAGAGTCAGAGCCTTATCTGTTGTTTAGCACATGTCTGCATTCATTTACAATAACAGCTATGTATAGATAGGCTTAATTGTCAGGGGTGCAGAACATTATCAAATTATAGTCAAATTTTACATGTAAAATCTATGTTTGTCATCTTTTCTACCTCATTTAGAAGAAAATTACTGAGTTTTTTACACGTACAGACAAGGTTTAGAGTGGCGCACAACTTGAGAATCAGACAAGGGCGTATTTCTTTTATTTAACATTTTCTTAATTGTGGCGTGTGAAGGGCGGTTTCTGATATACCTTAATTTATGCTCAATTCAATGCGGAAATGTGCTTGGACTCAAGCAGTGCATTTCAGGTTCTAAAAATCTAATTTTAAGTGCGCAAAAAAGTTGGGGGCTGATTTGAAATACCATTAAGATGTCTCCAAACAAACTACACATCCTCATGCGAATCACAACTAATTTGGACCTGTTCTATTTTGGCAATGGTGTGCATATTTATTAGCTGTTTAAAACTTTTTATTTTACTTAATTGTAAAACTCTGAATAAAAATTAATTTGAAAACATTTTTTTAATTTTTTTTGCTGTGTCCTAATGACTAAAATGTACTGACAGAGTAATAGATTTTGCTGACCTTTAACATCCAACAGTTTCTTGGGAGGTCTCATAACAGCCATTTCCTCCTGCTTAGCCTTTGGCTGCACCGTGTCAGCTGGTTTTGACACTCCCCTGTTCAGATATGAATACGGTTTTATGACCACATGGCTCAAGACGAGCCATAAATGTAGAGACAATGTAAGGAGTACCACCTCGGCGATGCTGGAACAGCCTCGGCAGGTTCCAAGACATCAGGGGCCGTGTCATACTCCGAGGGACTTGACACTGTTAAACGTAGACAATGACCAAGATGCGTAATTTTTGTGGCTAATTTTGAAAATGACAACCAAAAAAAGCAATTGTGTTACTTACAGGAGCTGACGGCTATGAGTGAAGATCTTCTTCTCTCTTGCAGGCGTGTCTGATTGTCCTGCTCTGTCAGGATGTAGGCATCCCAGAGAGAAACGCTCACACTTTCTACATAATTTTCAGCATCCGTAGGCGGCGCTGGCTGTGCCTGACTCAGATTCAGAGTCTGTGTCGTTTCCTGGGCTTCAGGCTTTTGTGGAGCGAGCTGCAAAGGAGTTATGGCGGCAAGTGGCGGGTGTATCGGCTTCTGGGCTGCAGGGACCGGTTGCCCCGCCTCCGTGACTGTTATGTTTCCGTTGTAGGAGGTCACACCAAACTTGTTCACCGCCTCGCAGGTGTAAACACCGCCGTCGCTGTTGTTTAGGTTTTTAACCACGAGCGTGCATTCTCCTTTTTCCGTGGTTCTAATCTGGCGTCGAGGATCATTCGTAAGTTGTTGGCCGTTTTTCAGCCAGCGCACAGTGCTGGGCCTTCCATCCACAACACACTTCAACGTGAGCGTGCCGTGGAGATCCGCGTTCTGGTTCTTGAACACCTCCTTGAAGACGGGCCGCATGTCTCTGCGAGCTTTGTAGCCTTTGAACGCCGCCTGGATCTTGACGGCAGCGTCTTGCATTTGGGGTTCGTCCTCCACGTTGAGGTCGGTCTCCCCGGGAGAAGGTTCTGGTGGCTGTATCTTCTGGATAAGCAGCGGTCCGGTTCGCTCAGGACCAGCAGGCTGGAGGTGGATGGGAGGAAGCTCAGCGAAGGCCTCTGAGAAAGTTTCTTCTTCAGAAATGTAGAGCAGAGGGATCTCCTCTTCCGTGTTTGCTGGCTGGGCTTCCTCCGTTTTTCTCATTGGCTCAACAGCCAGTTTTATTTCCTGAACTAGTCCAGGTTCTTTCTTATTTGGTCTCACTGGCTGTTTTACTAGTTGCTTAACTTTTTCTTCTGTTTCACTGTCTGTTGTGACGGACTTGTTTCTCTCCAGTCTTGAAGTCTCTTCCACGTCTTTCTTCAGTGGCTTTCTTGGCTGTATGTTTGGCTTCACTCCGGACGACGTTACTGCAGCACTTTTCGGCTGTACGTCATCTTGATCTGTCTCTGTGTCCCTTGAAAACTGTCTTTCCATCCCTATTTTTACTTTGCTCTTTCTCCTCTCTGGTGGTTTTGGAGGGGCAAACTGAGGCATTTTTTCTTCCGCCTTTTCTGGCTCTTCAGTTGTTTGCCTCTGAAGCAGATCTGCTCTGGGTGTTTGTGTCAACACCTTCTCTGGCAACACCTGCCCCTTCTCTCTCTCGTTAGGGTCTTCAGAATCTTTTGGGGATCTCTTGACTAGTCGAGGGACTGTATCCTCTGTTTGTTTCGTAAGAGACTTGACTGTTTGATCTCCAGATACCACCTTTGGCCTGGATCTCGCTGGTGGTTTCACACGCTCCTCTTCTGTCTCTCCTTCTTCACTTTTGTATTCTGAAGCTTTAACATCTGTGTTGGTCATTTCTTTCCCATTAAGCTTCTCTTCTACGTGTTTTTCATCCTGACTGTTTCTCCAAATTGTTGCTGCATGTTGAGTTATCTCCTGCTTCACTTTGTTCGCTTCCTCTGAAGACTTTACTTGTTGTTTGAATCCCTTTTCAATTTCTCTTCCAGCTTCTGTCTCTTTCAGTTCAACCGTTTCGTCGCCAACCAGCCTCTCTGACTGATTCGCGCGAGAGTCGACATTTTCAGCACATTTTCCTCCATTCTCTTCTGGTTGTCTCTTTTCCGTGAAATCTTTTTCTGTACCCAAAGGTGAAGATGGCTCTATAACCCTCCTGCCAACCTTATAATCCTCCTCTGGTAGTTTAACTGGCTTAACATCTTTCTTGTGCATCTCACTCCCTTTCTCTTCATTCCTCTCTACTTTTGTTCCATTCTGCACAACATCAAAGTGTTTCTCTGGAGCTCTCGCTTGCTGGACGCCCTTTTGGGCTTCATTGTTGACATTCTGCACGGACACCTTCAGGTCAAACAATTGCTCTGTGTCTTTTTCTAAAGTGCTGATAGATGCTTTCCTGTTAGTCCTCTTTTTGGGCTCTGGGGGAACCGGCTTGGCCTCTGGCAGGCCGGGCCTTTCATCCGCTGGTTCAGAGACGGTGCTTTTCATCTGTGCCGGTGCTGCTCTAGGTTTGGCCTCTTGTATAACAAGCTGTGGCACTTTACACACGAAACAAAATAGTATTAACGTTAAAATAATCCTCTTGGCAAGATAAACTTGAAGTTAAAAATCAAGATGCACACACCTTTTATTTGCACGGTTGCAGATGTTTTTGCATTTCCAGCTTGACAAGAGTAGCTACCACTGTCCTCTAAATTAAGATTCCTTATGTTAAGCTGCAGAAAACGGCCGTCTTGTTTCATCTCGTACTTCTCGCTGGCTGTCAGAGGAAGGTTACCCTTCTTCCACTGCACAGGCACTCCAGGTCTGGATAACTCACAGGACATAGAGGCTGCACTGCCAACCTCAGCCTCAACACTTTGTAATTCTTTCATGAACAATGCAGCAGGCTCTACATTGTTAAAAAAAGGAAAAAGAAAACATACAATATCAAATAAAGGTGGTAGTGATTTTTCAGGGCTTAATTTTGCTTCTGAACATTCAGTATTAGCCATCATGACGGGTTTCTCTAAAATCCTATACAGAGATACACACCTATTTATCTTGATCACATAACTTTTGACAGGAACTGTTTAGAATCTTAAACTGTGGTTCTCAAAGTTTTTTAGAAGAAGAACTATCTCACTAAATACTAAAGGGCTATTTCATAAATTGCCATGTATGTAAGGAAGACCTTTGTAATACAGGGTAAAATGAGGCAGATTTTATGAAAGGTCTACCACATCTGTTAAGTGTGTGTTGTTTTTCATGTGGTCCGGATGTGATTAGTGCATGAATAAAGGGATCAAGGGTGGGGAATTCCCAGCAGGGTTTGGCAGTACAGACCTTAAATTTGATCATGATATATTGTGGTACTATTGTGATTATGATAAAAGTGATGAAAAAATACTATTTACAGCTTCTTGCAGTCTTTTTTGAGCCGCTGTATGGCTGTGACTTCCTGTCACATTAATTATAGCCCCATAAACACAAAAGTTGTGCTTAAAAATATTATTTTAATAATACAACATACAACATGTTAAAACAAAATTCAAAATGGCTTGATGAGGACACTGGCTACATAAAGTAATGTGATTTTTATCATTAAACCCCACACAGTAACTGCAATGTTAATTAGATTTAATTTGAATTTATGGATAATTATTACTATTCTCAAGTAACCAAAAGTGCAAAAAAAAAAAAAAAAAAAAAAAAGTGAAAATTACAATACTGGTAGTTTGGGGTTTTTCATATTTATTGTTGTCATGATAAAGGTAATTTCTTATCATGCCTGGGAATAAAATATATTTCTCCTTGAATGCCATAAAAGGTTAGATAGTTATTAACCAAACCAATCAGAAAGTAGATCAAGTGCAATCAGTTTAAGCATTCAGCGTGCCATGGTGGCCGGATCTGAACAGCTAGATCATTATCATAGTGTTGCATGAGATAGAGTTTATTAGTGGGTCACTGTGGTCGGTTGTGTAACAGTTGTGTAAAGGCAACAGCAGTGGCATAAATGTACAGTACACCTGGAGTACAAGGGCTGTGGGGAATTGCTGCAATATTTTCTAATTAATAAATCAAAAATAAATCCAAAGCAGGATTTTCTGTCTAGAAACTAAAGCATGGCTATATGAGGTTAAATTTATTACAATCTCCAATGTCTGACTTTGGGGGTAAATGGCACGCAGCATAAGTGGTCACCAAAACCTCTCAGTTCATCATCATTCATTTTCCTTTTCAATGGGGGATTAGGGGTACTCCACTGTACATTTATATTTAGAAATAAAGTTTTGTTCTGAAACTCTCACCCATTTTGCCAGCTTGAGCTTATAAATTCGTTATTAACCACTTTGCTTTAGATGTATCTCCTAATGTGTGAAGCCAAAATGTATTCTGAGTAGCACTCAGATTGAGAACCATGGACCTAAAGTTACGTTCGTGTAACAGATTAAGAAAACCTTATTTACTGCAAGAATCCCCAATGTCACAATAAACTCACCTTGAACTGCCACACTTGCAGTACTCTCTGCACTCCCCGCTTGGCAGGTGTAGCTGCCGCTGTCCTCCACCCTGAGGTCTTTGATGTTAAGCTGACAGAGGCGACCGTCTTGTTTCATCTCATGCTTCCTGCTGGCTCGCAGCGGCAGCTTGTCTTTCTTCCACTGCACCGAGACCCCAGGTTTGGAAAGTTCACAGCACATGGAGATCATCCCTCCCGCCTCGGCGTTCGTGTTTTGTAGCTTCTTCAGGAAGAATAGAGGAAGTTCTGTGAAATGATGAGAAAGAAAGAAAAACCCTTTGGACGTCTTTGTTGGGATTTAAATTATAATATTCTATTACATAAGAATTGGTATAAAATGTTGACTTATTTTTAAATCCTGCTCTAAAAGGAAAGCCTTCTAAACTAACAAACCTTTCACAGACACAGTGGCAGTGGTCTCTGCAGGTCCGGCTTGACACGAGTAGCTGCCGCTGTCCTCAGGTTTGACATCATTGATGCGAAGCCGAACGACGGAGCCTTCCTGCTTCATTTCATACTTGCTGCTGGCTCTCAGTGGCATTTTGTTTTTCCTCCACTGCACAGACGCTCCAGGTTTGGACACTTCACAGCACAGAGATGCTGCTCCACCTTCCTCTGCCTCCACACTTACCAACTCTTTCTTGAAAGATGGAGGAGGTTCTGTCAAAAAGGACAAGGAGGGACAGTTCTTTCCAAATACTGAACGCATTTAGACAGATCTCACGAATCCATAAATTGCACAATAAGTACACGCATGAGGCTTTACTGATTAAGCAATTATTTAGCAGTTTTGACAACCTTTCACTGTTACGGTTGCAGTGGTCTCTGCAGGTCCAGCGTGACAGGAGTAGCTGCCGCTGTCCTCGGCTGTGAGATCTTTGACGTAAAGCTGGAGGGAGCAGCCATCTTGCTTCATCTCATACTTCCTGTTGGCTCTCAGCAGCAGCCTGTTCTTCTTCCATTGCACTGCTTGCACAGGCTTGGACACCTCACAGCACAGGGAGGCCGTACCTCCCTCCTCCACCGTCAGACTTTTTAGATTCTCCTTAAAGAATGGCGGGAGCTCTGATGAAACAGGCAATGGTTGAAATTACACAATCGTGCAGCTTCAGCACAACAATAAATTCCTTACAGGTCACTTAAATCTGATTTATGGCTTTTAGGTAAGAACATAGGATCTTCTTCTCAACAAAATATAAAATCAGGCAGGAAAAGTTTTTCTAATAGAGGTAAAACGCTCATCGTCATTAAAAAGGACAATTACATTATGACAGTTTGGCATCATTTAGAGCTTAAATATTGCCAATTTTACCACGCACTTCTCCAAACTCACAAACCTTTGACAGACACAGTGGCGCTGGTCTCTGCTCCTCCTACTTGGCAAGTGTAGCAGCCGCTGTCCTCCGGTTTGACCTCCTTGATGTTCAGCTGTAGGAGGCAGTCCTGCTGCTTCATCTCATACTTCCTGTTGGCTCTCAGAGGCGCCTGGTTCTTCTTCCACTGAGCAGACACTCCAGGTTTAGAAACCTCACAGAGAAGAGAGGCTGTACCCCCTTCATCTGCCTTTATGTTCTGCAGACACTTCTTGAAATAGGGTGGAAGCTCTGGGAAAACAGACGAATAGGTTAAAATGTATAAAAACTATGAATTAGGTCACCTCAGACGTTACAAGGTAACAGTGAAGCATGTTGCGTTTTTGCAGCCTACTCATGTAACAGATAAGCACTATTTATGGTCATAGGACGTCTATATTGTTAGATTCCTGCAAGGACCCAATGCAAACATAGAAACCATGAATTTACACGAGTCTAAACTTGATGATGTTGAAACATTCACCAAGCGGACCTCTAAATGGATAATCACCTTTTACTGTCACATTGGCAGCCGTCTCTGTGCCTCCTGCCTGACACGTGTAGCTGCCACTGTCTTCAGCTTTCAGCCCATCCATGTGGAGCTGGAGGAGGCAGCCATCTTGTTTCATCTTGTACTTCCTGCTCTCTCTGAGAGGAAGTCCATTCTTCTTCCACTGCACAGATACCCCCGCTTTGGAAAGCTCACACTGCAGGAAGGCTGCACCTCCTTCCTCGGCCTCCACGCTTCTTAATTCTTTCTTGAAGAACGGGGCCGTCTCTGAGGAAGGGTACGGCGAAATATCATATACGTGAGATGCAATGCGTCCCTTTGTGTGTTTGCCGCTAAAATAAACGATATTGTCTCTGGGATTAACATTTGCAGGTTCACACACCTTTTACAGACACAGCAGCAGTTGTCTCTGCACTCCCTGCCATACACGAGTAGCTGCCGCTGTCCTCGGGTCTCAGAGCTTTAATGTGAAGCTGAACGATGGAGCCTTCTTGGCTGAATTCATGCCTCTGGCCGGCTCTCACTGGCAGCTGGTTTTTCTTCCAATGCACAGAAACGTCAGGCTTGGAAAGTTCACAGCACAGAGAGATGGAGCCTCCTTCCTCGCCGTCCCTGTTTTGTAATTCTTTCGTGAAGAAAACCGGTTGTTCTGTAAAATATTATAAGAGGTTTAAAAAGTTGCCCCTTTCTTCAAAATCACTCGAAGACAATCCAGTCACAACTGCCAAATAGTTTAGTGCATTTCTTTATCTTGCCAAGCAGATTCTCCTCAGCTGACTAGAAACACAATGTTGCTTCAAAGGTAACCTGAGGGCCTTCTAAACTAACACACCTTTCACTGTTACAGCTGCAGTGGTCTCTGCAGGTCCAGCGTGACAGGAGTAGCTGCCGCTGTCCTCGGCTGTGAGATCTTTGACGTAAAGCTGGAGGGAGCAGCCATCTTGCTTCATCTCATACTTCCTGTTGGCTCTCAGCGGCAGCCTGTTCTTCTTCCATTGCACTGCTTGCACAGGCTTGGACACCTCACAGCACAGGGAGGCCGTACCTCCCTCCTCCACCGTCAGACTTTTTAGATTCTCCTTAAAGAATGGCGGGAGCTCTGATGAAACAGGCAATGGTTGAAATTACACAACCGTGCAGCTTGAGCACAACAATAAATTCCTCGCAGGTCACTAAAACCTGATTTATGGCTTTTAGGTAAGAACATAGGATCTTCTTTTTAAGAAAATACAAAATCAGGCAGGACATTTTTTTCTAATAGAGGTGAATTGGTCATCGTCATTAAAGAGGACAATTACATTTTGACAGTTTGGCATCATTTAGAGCTTAAATATTGCCAATTTTACCACGCACTTCTCCAAACTCACAAACCTTTGACAGACACAGTGGCGCTGGTCTCTGCTCCTCCTACTTGACATGTGTAGCAGCCGCTGTCCTCCGGTTTGACCTCCTTGATGTTCAGCTGTAGGAGGCAGTCCTGCTGCTTCATCTCATACTTCCTGTTGGCTCTCAGAGGCGCCTGGTTCTTCTTCCACTGAGCAGACACTCCAGGTTTAGAAACCTCACAGAGAAGAGAGGCTGTACCCCCTTCATCTGCCTTTATGTTCTGCAGATCTTTCTTGAAATAGGGCGGAAGCTCTGGGAAAACAGACGAATAGGTTAAAATGTATAAAAACTATGAATTAGGTCACCTCAGACGTTACAAGGTAACAGTGAAGCATGTTGCGTTTTTGCAGCCTACTCATGTAACAGATAAGCACTATTTATGGTCATAGGACGTCTATATTGTTAGATTCCTGCAAGGACCCAATGCAAACATAGAAACCATGAATTTACACGAGTCTAAACTTGATGATGTTGAAACATTCACCAAGCAGACCTCTAAATGGATAATCACCTCTTACTGTCACATTGGCAGCCGTCTCTGTGCCTCCTGCCTGACATGTGTAGCTGCCACTGTCTTCAGCTTTCAGCCCATCCATGTGGAGCTGGAGGAGGCAGCCATCTTGTTTCATCTTGTACTTCCTGCTCTCTCTGAGAGGAAGTCCATCCTTCTTCCACTGCACAGATACCCCCGCTTTGGAAAGCTCACACTGCAGGAAGGCTGCACCTCCTTCCTCGGCCTCCACGCTTCTTAATTCTTTCTTGAAGAACGGGGGCGTCTCTGACGAAGGGTACAGCGAAATATCATATACGTGAGATGCAATGCGTCCCTCTGTGTGTTTACCGCTAAAATAAACGATATTGTCTCTGGGATTAACATTTGCAGGTTCACACACCTTTTACAGACACAGCAGCAGTTGTCTCTGCACCCCCTGCCATACACGAGTAGCTGCCGCTGTCCTCGGGTCTCAGAGCTATGATGTGAAGCTGAACGATGGAGCCTTCTTGGCTGAATTCATGCCTCTGGCCGGCTCTCACTGGCAGCTTGTTTTTCTTCCAATGCACAGAAACGTCAGGCTTGGAAAGTTCACAGCACAGAGAGATGGAGCCTCCTTCCTCGCCGTCCCTGTTTTGTAATTCTTTCGTGAAGAAAACCGGTTGTTCTGTAAAATATTATAAGAGGTTTGAAAAGTTGCCCCTTTCTTTGCAAGTATTAAAATCACTCGAAGACAATCAAGTCACAACTGCCAAATAGTTTAGTGCATTTCTTTATCTTGCCAAGCAGATTCTCCTCAGCTGACTAGAAACACAATGTTGCTTCAAAGGTAACCTGAGGGCCTTCTAAACTAACACACCTTTCACAGATACGGTTGCATTGGTCTCTGCAGGTCCAGCGTGACAGGAGTAGCTGCCGCTGTCCTCGGCTGTGAGATCTCTGACGTAAAGCTGGAGGGAGCAGCCATCTTGCTTCATCTCATACTTCCTGTTGGCTCTCAGCGGCAGCCTGTTCTTCTTCCATTGCACTGCTTGCACAGGCTTGGACACCTCACAGCACAGGGAGGCCGTACCTCCCTCCTCCACCGTCAGGCTTTTTAGATTCTCCTTAAAGAATGGCGGGAGCTCTGATGAAACAGGCAATGGTTGAAATTACACAGCCGTGCAGCTTGAGCACAACAATAAATTCCTCACAGGTCACTAAAATCTGATTTATGGCTTTTAGGTAAGAACATAGGATCTTCTTCTCAACAAAATACAAAATCAGGCAGGACATTTTTTTCTAATAGAGGTGAAACGGTCATCGTCATTAAAAGGACAATTACATTTTGACAGTTTGGCATCATTTAGAGCTTAAATATTGCCAAGTTTACCACGCAGTTCTCCAAACTCACTAACCTTTGACAGACACAGTGGCGCTGGTCTCTGCTCCTCCTACTTGGCAAGTGTAGCAGCCGCTGTCCTCCGGTTTGACCTCCTTGATGTTCAGCTGTAGGAGGCAGTCCTGCTGCTTCATCTCATACTTCCTGTTGGCTCTCAGAGGCGCCTGGTTCTTCTTCCACTGAGCAGACACTCCAGGTTTAGAAACCTCACAGAGAAGAGAGGCTGTACCCCCTTCATCTGCCTTTATGTTCTGCAGACACTTCTTGAAATAGGGCGGAAGCTCTGGGAAAACAGACGAATAGGTTAAAATGTATAAAAACTATGAATTAGGTCACCTCAGACGTTACAAGGTAACAGTGAAGCATGTTGCGTATTTGCAGCCTACTCATGTAACAGATAAGTACTATTTATGGTCATAGGACGTCTATATTGTTAGATTCCTGCAAGGACCCAATGCAAACATAGAAAACATGAATTTACACGAGTCTAAACTTGATGATGTTGAAACATTCACCAAGCGGACCTCTAAATGGATAATCACCTTTTACTGTCACATTGGCAGCCGTCTCTGTGCCTCCTGCCTGACATGTGTAGCTGCCACTGTCTTCAGCTTTCAGCCCATCCATGTGGAGCTGGAGGAGGCAGCCATCTTGTTTCATCTTGTACTTCCTGCTCTCTCTGAGAGGAAGTCCATTCTTCTTCCACTGCACAGATACCCCCGCTTTGGAAAGCTCGCACTGCAGGAAGGCTGCACCCCCTTCCTCGGCCTCCACGCTTCTTAATTCTTTCTTGAAGAACGGGGGCGTCTCTGAGGAAAGATATAAGAGCAAAACACAATAAAAAGCCATATTCAAAGTTTCTATTCGGTGATAGCTGATAAACCCAGAAGTATTTGAGCTTCACGCACCTCTTACAGACACCGTTGCCGTTGTTTCTGCACTCCCTGCTTGACAGGAGTAGCTGCCACTGTCTTCGAGCTTAAGTTCCTTGATGTGAAGCTGCAGGAAGCAGCCATCTTGCTTCATCTCATACTTCCTGCTAGCTCTTATTGGCAGCCGGTCCTTTTTCCACTGAATCGGGACTCCTAGTTTAGACAGTTCACAGTAGAGGCAGGCTGAGCCTCCTTCTTCACTTTCCACACTTTGCAGCTCTTCTTGAAAGAACGGAGGAAGTTCTGGGGGAAATAAAAGACAAAGGTTTCCTAAACTGAACACAAGAAGAAACTTTTGGACAAAATGAAAATATAAAGCAAAAACGATCTTGTGAAAACAATCTTCAACCTGTTGTTAAGAAAACATTTACCGGTCACAGTTAGTTTGGCAGTGCTCTGCACATCCCCTGTATCACAAGAGTACATGCCAGTGTCCTGGGGCTCAACATCGCGGATAAGCAGCAGGTTGATTTTACCCTCCTTACGCATCTCATATTTATCACCACTTCGAAGTGGAATATGGTGCCGCTTCCAGGTGACCAAGGTGGTGCAGTCAGATGTGGCGCAGGACAAGATAGCTGTCTCTCCTTCCATGGCCGTGGTGTCTTTGGGTTTCTCCTCAAACAACACTAAAATTTGAAATCGGTTTTGTAATGCAGAAAGTCTGATGAAAAGGAGATGACTGTGTCTGTAAGCGCACTTCGCCCCGGCGTATTTCCTACTCACCTTTGGGCTTGGGGACGACAAGCAGTTGTGCAGAGGTCCTCTCTTCCCCAACCACGAACGCTACTTGGCCCGTCTCCTCCGGGGTGGTCATGGTGAGGACCAGGCGGCGCTGGCGACCGTGGCACGTCATCTGGTTCATGTCGTTCTTCTGCAGAGCGCTCGCACCGAGCCACCAGACGCCGTCGCTCACGTCTGCGTGGCTCAGCTCGCAGACAAACACGGCGTCCTCCCCGGCTGTCACTGTTAGGTCCTGGAGATGTTTCACAATCCTGACACGCTCTGGGGGGGAGAAAGAGGCAGCGGCACAGCTGGCTTTTTAGAGAAATGAATGTGGTGTTTATTGGTAATCTTAATAAGAATAATCACTTCCACCTCCTTCTGTGTGAGAGCTTCAAAAGTTCAATTTAAAAACAAGGCAAAAAAACATGCAATAACTTGCTTGTAAATATGTGCCCTTCACCTGGCAAAGGTGTCTCCTGCCAGTAATTGTGAAGCAATTATTTTGGTGTTTTGTAATTTTTGTTATCTGTGCAGTGGAAAAATCTCCCCAAAAAACACCTGAAAAAGTTGGCTCACAACTGATTGTCTTTTGAAAGAGCTTACAGCTTCATCTAGCTTAACAAAAGCCCCAACATCTTTTAACATGATGCTGCCACCACCATGTTACATTGAGTTAGGTCTTCTATTGGTGATTTGCAGCGTTGTTTTTAAACGCGTATCTTTTAAAACCCGGGCAGTAAGTTGACGTTTGATTTCAGACCTGATCATAGTACCCCACAGGGTTCTGGGAGATTCTAGTCCGGACCGGATGTTGTCTTTGGAAGAAAACGCTCTCTCAACAACAAACGGGAAATTACAGGAGATTTTTGGCAAATGTAGAACACGAGTGCTTGCCACACATTCCTGCATCTCCATCACTTGCTCCCAGCCTCTTGGTCTCCTCCCACACCAGCTCAGTTATGGACAATGAACAAATATCAACAACAGGCGAATGTTACTACTGGTTAATCAGATTAGCTATAATAGTGTGTACCAAAGAAGACTGAATCCTGCAGCTAGATCAATAGAGGCTTCGACAAAGTAATGTGCACACTTTTATTTAACATATTCTCTACTTAACAGACTTAGTTGTGTTAAAGCTGAAATGCAGGATGTTTGTCACATCAAACGTGGAAAAGGGCTCACATTAATGTCCATGTTGTTCTTGTTTTTATATCATAAACATCTGGAGTGTTACCAGGGTTCTGTATTCTTTCAAGAGCCAATGATTCTTCAAATAAAAATACGCACTTTGAAAGTATGGTGACATTTGTTACATTCACCTACCCCTCACAGTCAGCTTGGCAGTGGTCTTCTTGCCTCTGGTGATGCAGCAGTACTCTCCAGCGTCGGCCAGTTGCGTTTTCTTAATCTCCAGAGTGCGCGAGGGGCCTTTTTTCTTCACTATGTAATGCGCTCCGTCTTCAATCACGGCGCTGTCTTTCTTCCAAGTGACGGGAACATTAGCGCTGGAAACTTCGCAGGACAGCAGCACAGATTTCCCCTCCGTAACCACTTGGCTTTCTAGTTCCTTCTCAAAGTATACAGATGCTGCAGCTGGTAAACACAAAAAAAAAAAAAAACAAACAGAGAAATCACGGAAAATATTTGAATTTACACCGAGAACAAAAACACAAATGTGAAAGAGCCTTGGTTGGGTGGTAGATCATCGGCCAATGCACTTCTTCATCAAAGGGTCAAAAGTCTTTGCACCAACACAGACCTTAACGTTATCTAATTGATTCCCTGTTTTCTTTGAAGTACTGCAGGTGAAAAGTTAAGTATTAGTTAAGTTAAGCATCGTTATTAACTTCTCATGTGCCAAATTCAAATATATGAATAACTTACAAAAAGTCTGTAATGTGTTGTTTATCAAACAGTATATCCTGTAAATTTACAGCTTTGTAGGTTAGGGTGGATGCTGAGTAAGCAAATCAAGCTTCTTCCCAAGAGCTGTGAGGGCAATCGCCCGTTGATGGGAGACTGCAGTCTAAAGTTTTAAAATCACCCCACTGTTACTAACCCGTCATAAATTACAATCACCTCAATGTTACTGCTCACTGCACACTATTATCTCTGAATATCTAAATGCACATTGCTGTAAACGAAGCCTCAAAACATCATTGTTGATAAGCAACCTACTACCTCATAATCTGTTATCTGTGACTTTCCTGAACGCTAAAAAAAAACAAAATTAACCCTTGTTCCTTGCCTGCTTGTGTGTATGTTTTTGCCTTCATTATTTGTAATGTGAACCGGAGTGGCCAAAGAGAAGTTTTGCCGCAGTAACAGGTGGTGACAAATGAAATATTCTTGATTCTTATCTGTGATCCTGAATGTTGTCTTCATCTCCACCTCAGATGGATGAAAAAGACTGAATGCAAGTAGCATGTTTCCCTTACCTCTCACGTTGACTTCAGCTGTTGTCTTCTGACCCCCGAAGACGCAGCTGTACTCTCCGACGTCCTCTGGTTGTATGTTCCTGATGGTCATCTCAGCTGTCTTGCCCCTCTGTGTCATCTGGACTCTCCCTCCGTGGCAGAGCTGGTCCTCGCCTTTCCACCACTGCACGGGCACCCCGGCCCGGGACAGCTCACAGCGCAGACACACGTCCCCTCCCTCGGGGGCCTCCTGGTTCTTCAGGCCCAGTTTGAATGTGAGAGGGATGGCTGGAGATATACATGGGGTCAAACATCTACATTTACACAACTACTGCTGTATTTATCATGACAGACACATGTTCACCTCTTACAACTTCAAGGGATCTTAGATTGGATTAGATTTGGGATGGATGATGCAAAGCTTGTGGGTAACTTTGAAATAATATTTCAAATTAATATTTTAATATATTATATTAGAATTCATCCTAAATAATGCCAGATAGGGTTATACTGCATTGTGAAAAACCTGGGCTGCTCAGTTGCTTTGATTTGCCCCAAATAAGTCATTATACATACCTTTTAGTTCAAGACAATATGTTTCTCATATTGCACATAATCTTTTCCAATTCTTTTCCTTCTCTAAAATACTGGTTAGGAGGTGTCTTCTTGAGCTTACCCGCAAAAACCCTCAGTGTGCCCTGAATGGTCAAATTGGTCATAAATCTGGGGCATTGTCTTCTTTTGATATTGGGCTCTGTAAATCCGCAGATGCAACACTATCAAACATTCACTAAGGTTCAGTTCTCATTTCCCGCAATGTTTGGATCCGGCGAGTGGAGGCATAATTAATTATTAAAGTACTAATTAACATCCCCAATTAACATTTTTATTTATTCTTTTTTATGAAAAATATGTTTTATACCAGCTTGAAGGTTGTTCTTTTCAAAAGGTAAATTTATGTAAAGTTTGCACTTTTGAGCATGGTGTACTGGATCTTCTATCCTCAGACCGCCTCCGCCGCAGCAGATTCAACTCAGTTCATGTTCCAGAAGATTGTTCTATCTATCTATCTATCTATCTATCTATCTATCTATCTATCTATCTATCTATCTATCTATCTATCTATCTATCTATCTATCTATCTATCTATCTATCTATCTATCTATCTATCTATCTATCTATCTATCTATCTATCTATCTATCTATCTATCTATCTATCTATCTATCTATCTACCTACCTACCTACCTACCTATCTATCTATCTATCTATCTATCTGTATGTATAGATATATAGATATATATCTATCTATCTATCTGTATGTATAGATATATAGATATATATCTTTATATATGTACAGTATATATCCACACAATTATGACAAACCGAAAGTTAGCATCAATCAGGATATGTGGAACTGTCTGTCCTTAAGCTATCTTCTAATGATAGGGGTGATTGATTGGGCTGCTCTGGGACAAAAACTGTTTTTGAGTCTGTTGGATTTGGTTTTAAAAGGTCCTGAAAGTTTTACTAGATGGGAGTGGGGAGAAAACAATGTGTTTGGCGTGAGTGAAGTCTGTTGCAAGGGCGCTGGCTTTCCTTTGGCGTCTGCAGTCGTAAACGTGCGTCAGCAGAGCGTTGGGAAGGTCGCAGCTTGGCCCACTTTTAGTACAGGGGCGGATAAGTATCAATATTGGTGCACTTTTCCAAATAATGTTAGAAATTTGAGCGAAACAGTCTTTTTATCTTCAACTGCATGAGCACAGAAACCCCAACATGTATTGAATCAGGTTTGAGTTTAATTCATAGTGCGTTTTGGGTTTGCTCTGCTTTGATTTCTGAGTTGTTCCCTGCAAAACCTAAAAGATATTGATGACGGTTAAGATATTAATGTGGGACACCAAGGCAGCTGTCCCAGCGTGTGACGTTTTTAATCTTACGTGTAACTGTGACATGCGCTGTGGTCTTGACGTCTTCACAAATGCAGCTGTAGAGTCCACTGTCCTCCGGTTGGGCGTTCTTGATGGTCAGCTCCATGACGCTGTTACGATTTTTGATCTGGTACTTGAAATCACTCTTCAGCAGCTCTTTGCCTTTCCTCCACTCCACAGCGAGGCTGGGCTTCGACACCTCGCAGCTCAAAGTCACGCTGTTTTCCTCCTCCACCTGCTGGTTCCTCAGCTTTGTTTTGAATGTGACAGGGGGAGCTGCAACACGAGGAAATGATCTTTGCTGTAATTTATGTTGCTTTGGGTTGTTTCATTTTATCCAAAACTACAATTTATTATTATTCCTTTATTTAACCAGGAAAAGTCCCATTGAGATTAACAATCTCTTTTCAAGGGAGTCCTGGCCAAGATAGGGTAAAAAGATTACATTACAATTACATTACGGTTTACAATAACATCTATCTAAATTACAATTTCATAAAACATTAGAAAATAATTCTTGTTCGATTATTTAACATTTTATCTGTGTACTAACATCTGAATTTTTATTCTGGGAAATTACTTAATTTCAACAATTTTTGGGCAAAAAGCTGTTTATCTCACATAAAAGCTACCGGCTAAAATAAAAGGCAAATTAAGGTTTCAGCTTCCAGATGGAAGCAAATTTAATTTGACTAAAGTACTAAAGTATTCTTTAGTACCCAGTACCCAGTACCCAGTCCCCAGTCGGTCGAGGCAGATGACCGTTCATACTGAGCCCGGTTCTGCTGGAGGATTTTCCTTCCTGTTGATGGGGAGATTTTCTTTCTACTGTCACTTCATGCTTGCTCAGTATGAGGGATTGCTGCAAAGCCATGGACAATGCAGACGACTCTCCCTGTGGCTCTACACTTCTCCAGAAGTGAATGCTGCTTGTCGGGACTTTGAAGCAATCAACTGGTTCCCTTTATATAGGACATTTTTGACCAATCTGTATAATATAATTGAATTTGACTTTCTAAAGTGCCTTGAGATGACATGGTTCATGAATTGGCACTATATAAATAAAATTGAATTGAATTGATTTTAGTTGCATTTTCAGTCCATTTTTTCCCCCCCGTCTAACCTTTGACTGTGAGCTCAGCAGTCGATTGGCTGTCCTCTGTTTTGCAGGTGTATTTGCCGGCGTCGCTCTCCTCCACGTTGTTGATGATCAGCTTGGTGAGACCGCTCTCCTCTTTCATCTCATACTTGTAACCGGCCTTCAGGACGACCCTGCCTTTCCTCCAGTCCAAGGCGGCTCCGGGCTTGGACAGCTCACAGCAGAAAGCAGCACTGTCTCCTTCCTTCACCTCCAGATTCTCAACTTCTTTCTTGAACGTCACAGGAAGAGCTGAGAGAGCATTTTTTAAAGAAGTTATCCATCAGGTTCTTAATGCCTTTAACTTTCTCACTTTGCAGGTTGATATTGTGTCTCAACGGAAAGCATACCTCTGACTTTGATGTCGGCTGAAGTCACGGCGGTCCCAGCAGAACAGCTGTACTCTCCTGCATCTGCAAGAGTTACGTTTCTGATGAGCATCTCGGCCACTCGGCCCTCCTGCTTCATCTGGTACTTTTCTCCATCCTTCATAAGTTGCGCGTCCCTCCTCCACTCCACTGCCTGTCCCGGTTTGGAAAGCTCGCAGCGTAATGTCAAGCAACCGTCCTCCACTGCTTCCTGGTTCTTTAGTTTCTGCTTGAAAGTCACCGGAATTGCTGAGGAAGCCGGGAATGTTACAAACTATCCAACGAACTACAGGATTTCATTTTATGATGGCCGCGGCTGTGTCTCACCTGCAACTGCGACACTCGCTGTGGTTTTGACGTCGTCACAGATGCAACTGTAAGAGCCGCTGTCCTCAGGGAGACTTTTCCTGATGAGGAGTTCTGGTCTGGTGCCGATGTGCCTTATCTGGTATTTCTCGCCGCTGGTTAGCACGACGTCCTCCTTCCTCCACTGCACCGGGAAGCCCGGTTTGGAGAGCTCACAGCAGAGCGTCACTCCACTGCCCTCCTGTACTTGAATATTCTGTAGTTCCTGAAGGAATTTGACGGGCTTTTCTAGAGCAAAGACAGAGAAAAACACTCAGATTATGAGCTGTTACATCTCAGCAGCACAAACGGTAAGATAAACTGGGGAAAAAACAATGAATGCATGTGCACATGTCATCCCTTCCTCTTCTATCCATTCTATACTTCCCTATTCAGTTTCAACATAATCTCCTCATCCCTCTGCATGAACTCTACTTCCTCCACATATCCTCCTCATTGCCACCCCTCTTCATCACAATTTGGATTATTTACCCCCGTTTTGTTTTCGTGGTACTCATGAAATGTCTTTTCAAACATGAAAATGTAAACTATCAAAACAAAATAACTTTTCCCGGAGGAAGGTTTCAATTACAGGAAGCTTTACACACCATTCACTGTGAGGCGCGCTGTGGTCCTCTCTTCCCCGCACATACAAGTGTAATCCCCAGAGTCCTCCACTGTGAGCTCGGCGATCTTCATTTCCACCCGCAGGTCTTTCTTCCTCATCTGATACTTGTCTCCGTTCTTGAGCAGCTCTCCTCCTTTCCTCCACTCCACCGAGGGAGCAGGCTTGCTGAGCTCGCAGTGCAGAGCCACAACGTCGCCCTCAGTGACCTCCTGGTTAACTAACGGCAGCGTGAAGCTGGGAGGGAGAGCTGCCAATAACGACACACAAAATAGTCATTTTAATTTGTCACGATGCTGTGCCTGAGACTGGATAAAACATGGCAGAAATGACGGGGAATGGAGGATGTCTCAGGTAAAACATCTCATGCTCATAATGGTCTCTGTCTTTAGATCATAAGTAGATATTATCCACTTATACCAGAATATGGAAAAAAATAGTGATGGTTTAGGTGGTGAGTCTGTGACTGGCACCACAACACAAGCACACCTTTGTTTTGATCTGGAACAAACTACTGTGGATCTCAGAAATGTACACACCCCTGGTAAAATCCCTGCTTTCGGGTGACAAAAAACACAAAACAGGACTGAATGATTTCAAAACTATTCCCCCTTTAATGTAACGTTTATCCTTTGCAATTGATTTGAAGACAACCTATTTAGCAAGAGGTCTATAAAAACAACAGAGCTGCAATAAGGGAGTCACAGAAATGTACAGAACCTTAAACTAACACTATGTAGATGCTGCTTTTGATTCAATTTCTGCATTCAGTCCTTTGGGTACACACCTAAAATGAACTATGGGGGATCTGCTTAAGCTGAAACAAAGTTTGGTTCTCATGATCATTTGCATCCTAGATAAGTTTCAAAGGATCAAAAAGATCTCATCGTGCAAAGGTATCAGTCAGGAGAAGAGTACAGGAAAATGCCAGAATAGTATTTTCTATGAAGGAAGCACACTCGCTTAGATAAAGTTCCCCAGAAATCTTGTTGAAAAAATGTGTTTTGGTCTAAAAAAAATCAAACTTCAAAAATCCAAAATTCATGCACGACACACACATAAAAGCTAAACACGGTGGTGGCAACCTGGTGCTGCGGGGTTGCATCTATTCTGGTGGAGCTGATGTAGCATTTTTTTTTTTTTTTTTTGTCAAAGTGAATTCATTTATGAAAAGTAATAAATTATGGTTCCGTTGGGACAAAAAAATGGTGAGTGTTTGTCAGAAACAGCAACCTTATCAAAAACCTCTGTCTTTGTTTTTGTAGGATATCAGTGCTGTGTTTGATATATTTGATCGTAGCATACTGGTTGACAGATTGGAAAAGTGGCCAAGATCAACTGGACTTTGCTAATGCGGCTCAGATCTCATCTGACAGATGAAAACTGAAGCTTTTTTTAAATCTAATAAAAATCTGTTTTTGTCAAGCAATATGGCAGTGAACAAGAAATATTCCCAATTTTGACACATTTTGGCTACTAACACAATTGCAATGCAAAATGGTTGATATACTGCCAAGGGAAAAAAAATTGTTGAATTACCAAAGTTGACCTAATGCTGAAAATGAATCACAAATATTTTTAAAATAATTTTGCATTGTCCCATTTTATATTTTTGGAAAAACAGCTGCTTTCAACAAGGGTGTGTAATTTCTAAGATCTACCACGTTTGACATGTAATATAAATTACATGAAAAAAAGACTAAAACTACTCCAATTACTATTGTCACAAATGAGTCAAGGAAACCTTAAGACAAGGAAAAATGTGGGGAGAAGTAATGAACAGTGTGACACAAAGCCATGGTTGGGATAAATAGGTGGGTGACATGTATGAAGCAGAAAAATCTCTCCTTTTCATCGTTTCAAGACACAATGGAGCTCTGACTGTGAGAGTGTGATTTCTGGCTTTTATTTTAAAAGGCTGACCTCTTTGACTCCTGCGCTCAGTGGATTCTGTTGAATACACGGTAAATCAGTTTGGCAGAAAGAAGAACGTAATCTTTGTAGTCATTAATAAAAAAGTGTTCTGGTGCATTTTTTCAGAAGCCGTGGGGATTCTGGTCTCACCTCGGACTCTGAGCTCAGCGGTGGATTGGCTGTGTTTCGTCCTGCAGGTGTATTTGCCAGCATCGCTCTCCTCCACCCTGTTGATGGTCAGTTTGGTTAGACGGCCCTCCAGTTTCATTTCATATTTCTCTCCAGGTTTCAGGACGACTCTGCCTTTCCTCCACTCCACGGGGGCTTCGGGTTTGGAGAGCTCGCAGCAGAAAACTGCGCAGTCTCCTTCTGTGGCTATCAGGCTCTGGAGCTCTCGCTTGAACGTTACAGGAAGTGCTGTTATGGGGGTATAGGGAGAAAAATGGCAATTAAAGGTTGATTTATTTTGAAAGATTAAAAAAAAACAAATATAATGACCTACTCCTACTTTTCTCTAAGTCATAAAATTTCATAACTCCCGTCATGGTTCATCGTCACACCTCCACTTACGTTTGACTCGTACGTCTGCTGAGGTTTTCTCATCTCCAGTGACGCAGCTGTACCTCCCTGCGTCATTGGGTTGCACGTTGGAAATAGTCATGAGAGCTTTCTTTCCTTCCACCTTTATCAGGTATTTGTCTCGGCTCAACTCTTCGGACAGCACCTGACCGTCTTTCAGCCACTGGATGGGGACGCCTTTCTTTGACAGCTCACAATGCAGAGTCACACCGTTCCCTTCTTCCACTTCCTGGCTCTTCAAGCCCACTTTAAATGTGGCAGGAACCGCTGTGAAAACAGAAATCATTTACACAGTTTAAGCCAAGATGAGACAAAAGCAAACAGTAGTTTTACAAACCCTCATCATGAGCAAAAATATCACAATAATTTGGAGCTTTTAATGACACATATGAACCGTTGTTTATCCAGGGTGGAATGACAGCACAAAGCTCAAAGATAGCCATTTTAAGAAAAAAATAAGAATTGGGTGCACTATTTTTTTAATTTATTGCTGACTTTTTTCAAAGCTGCACATCATAAAAACTAAATATAGAGGCTCAAATATATAGATACACTGCAAAAATAGAACTAAAAATAAGAAAATATTTCTTGAAATTAGAGTATTTTTCTTTGATTTGAGCAGGTAAATAACATTATTTGCCAGTGGAATAAGATTTTTACACCTTAAAATAGGAACAATTCATCTCCATCATCTTATTTCAAGTGCAGGATGTCTAATTATCTTATTTTAGGGGTAAAAATACTCATGCCATTGGCAAATAATCCTATTTACCTGCTCAAATCAAGGACCAATACATTAATTTCAAGAAAATTTTACTTATTTTTAATTCCCTTTTTGCAGTGTACGTCCCCAATAACATTTGGATAAATGTTACACCTTGATCACATCCCATGACTGGCCATCAGCGTTGACTCTTAGAGCTCCTTCAGTGACGGACTGCTGCACACTAAATGCACTAAATCTTTTTCTCTTCCTTGCTTTCTCATTTACCTTTTCGTTTCTGTGTCCATTGAATGTGAAATAATATCTAATATATTTTTTTACAAATATATAAAGGGGAGCACTATAGCGAAAGCAGTAATGCTCCACTTGTGAAAGTAAATCTGTTGGGCTCTCTTTGACATTAAGACAGCAATTCTTAATGCTACACACACGCACATAAAAAATAACCTTCTCCAGAGGGCCTATAGGCTTTTTCATGTAGGTTACTCCACATTGCACTTGTGTTTGATCCCAAAACACTTTAAAACTTGTTTGGCAATGGAAAAGGTGGCAAACTTCCCAAATGGTCCTGACCAATGTTGGAAACGTGCAGACTGTGCATGGGCCATGCCAAGAAACCAACCAAATGAAATGAAGCCCTATTCTGCCAAGAAGAGTGTTCTAACGTCCAGCTAGACGTTTGTGAAAAGTTGCAAAAAGAGATTGTTGCAGGGACTTTGATCCGAATATGAGTAAGGGGTGAATGTATATATCTGAATCAGTGTATGTGTTGAATTTGACAAATGATAAATAAATTAATTTAGACTTTAATTTAAACCCCGATTTTTATTTCTAAATTAAAAAAAGGGAAGTTTTTCATCATCCGTACCTTGAAAAATATTGACAGAAATGCATAATTTAAAGCTAACAAAAGGAAACTCATACCGATAACTTTGACAGTTGCCTTAGTCTTTTGCTCTCTGCACACACAGGTGTAGACACCGCTGTCCTCCGGCGCAGCGTCTCTGATGGTCAGCTCCAGGGAGGAGTCCCTCTGCTTCATCTGGTACTTGTCTCCGTTCTCCAGCGTCTCTCCTCCGAGCCTCCACTCCACCGGGACACCGGCTTTGGAAATCTCACAATTCAGCGTGATGTTGTGTCCTTCCTCCACTTGCTGGTTCTTCAGCTTTTGCTTGAACGTTACAGGAATGGCTGCAAGTAAAAAAAAAAAAAGGTGTGTTGATAAGTTTAAATTGAACAATCAGAGTAAGCATTCTGAAAACGTCTGACCCCAGCTTTTAAACCCGTTTACACCTTTTTCAATCAGACAGAATCGAATTATTCTAATAGAGATATGAAATGTGAAATGTTCTGGCTTGATCTTCTTTTGTTTTGTCGATATCATTTATAACCACAAGCCTGAGTCGTTTCTGAATGAAACATTGTGGCTTCAGTACCATTCACAGTCAGAGTGGCCGTTGTCTCAATGTCTCCGCAGATGCAAGTGTAGATATCGCTGTCTTTAGGAGTCACATCAATGATCCTGAGTTCAATAAGTGTGTCTCTCTGTCGCACGTGATACTTTTCTCCGTTCCTGATGACTTCGTCTCGACTTTTCCTCCATTCGGCGGTTTGACCCGGCTTGGAGAGTTCACAGCGAAACGTCGCCGTGTTGCCCTCCTCAATCGACACGTTCCTCAGCTTCTGCTTGAAGGTGACTGGCAGAGCTGAGGAGTCATAGATGTAACCGCTGGTTAGCTAACCAACTCCATCCTGTCAGCTCCGGAGTTTATAAAAGCTTACCGGTGATCCTGACTGTGGCAGACGTTATCTGATCAGCGCACACGCAGCTATACTCCCCGCTGTCCTCCGGGACAGGCTTCCATATCAGGAGCTCCAAGGTGGTCTCCCGTTTCCTCATCTGGAACTTGATGCCGTTCCTCAGCAGCTCGGGCTCCTTCCTCCATTCCACCGTTATGCCAGGTTTGGAGATTTCACAGCGTAATATCACACTGCTGCCCTCCTCAGCTTGCAGGTTCTTCAGTTGCTGAGTGAACGTAATGGGAATTGCTTGAGGGGAAAAAAGAAAGAACATTTTGAACACTTAACAGCAAACCAGGCCACAACAAAGCACATCAAGTTGAGTGTGTTGGGGGATTTTTTTGTCATTTTTTTTTTTTTTTTTTTGCTTACTTTTGTTGTTTCCTTTTGTTGGTGTAAAAAGAATGTAGGGAAGTTTGAATATATGTCAGTACATGTGTATGTAGGCATATATATATATATATATATATATATATATATATATATATATATATATATATATATATATATATATATATATATATATATATATATATATATAACCGGGAAGTACACATAACATCATCTGAATACTCCGATTTCTTTTGTATTATTATTCTTATTTTTTATTCTCATTTTCTTTTTGATCCACTGTATATAGGAAGATACACCGTATATAACTGATGCACCCTTTCCTACTCCTGACTATTGACTGACTATTGAGCCGATGTGACAAGTGAATTTATCCAATGTGAGATCAATAAAGACTATCTTATCTTATCTTAAATTTGAATTAAATAGCTCACCGTGTACTTTGAGACTAGCTGTCGTCTGGTGTTGTCTGCACTGGCATGTGTACTCTCCTGAGTCCTCAGGCCTGAGTGCTTTGATGGTGAGAGAGATGATGGTCTTCCTCTGTTTCATGACGTACTTATCTCCAGGTCGGATGTTCTCAAAACCTTTCCTCCAGTGAAACTGGACTCCAGGTAAGGAGTATTCACAGGTTAATGTGACGGCCTCTCCTTCCTTGGCCTCTACAGCGTTCAGAGGCTGGGTGAACTCTGCTGGGATGGCTAAAGAAGACAGAAACCTTTACAAAAATCCCATCAAAACTCTATGATAAACAGATGCAACATGGTAACAACAGTTGATAGAGCTCAAATCTAAACCTTTGACAGTGACGACAGCCGTGGTCGTGACAGATCCAGCGCTGCACTCGTACACTCCAGCATCGCCGCTGCTAACCTCTCGAATGGTTAGTCGTGCCTCGCAGCCAGAATGGCTGGTGAAGTATCTGGAGGAGTGCCACATCAGGCAGCCATCTTTGTACCACAAGATGTGGCACGGTTTGGAAGTCACACAAGACAAAACTAAGCCGCCGCCCTCAAAAGCCTCACAGTCCTCCAGTGCTTTGATGATGGTTGGACGCCTCTCTGGGAATGTGAAGACAACCAGACTTATAATCTCCGACTGAAACGCCAGGCGCAAATGAATAACAAAAGCTCTTAGAAAGCTCAGAGTCCTTACCTCTAACTAGAAGTGAGGCGTACGATCTTTTGTCCCCTGCTACAAATGAAATAGTGCCAGTGTCTTTACGAGCAAGCTGTCTAAATGTGAGGGTGTGAAGGCCTCCCGGTACCATCTGGATCTCATTGAGCTCGTTGGTATAAAGCAGAGTCTCGTCCAGGTACCACTTGACCCCCCAGTAGTCATCGGGACAAATTCGGCACCTGAATGTGACCGTGTCACCTTCAAGGCACTCCACGTCTTCTAATTCATCCAAGATGATCACCTTCTGACCTGGAATGTGGAAGAGTCAAGAGCTCATGAACACTAAAGGCAGTAGTCATTATCAGCTTCTGAACTTTTGTCACATTACAACAACATGTCATTTATCAGGATTTTATGTGACCTGAGTTCAATAAAGCACTTGGTTAAAAATATTCTAGACATAATCTGAAAAATACGCTATGCTGTTACCTAAAGCCCAGATGAGATGTTATTTCGTCAACTTGCAGTTAAAGCTACAAGTCTTTTGGGACATTTCTCCGCCAACTTTTCAAATCTAGTAACTGAAAACTGACTTTTTTGTTTTGTTTTTCAAAATGCTCAGTCAGACTGGTCAGAGAGTTTCTGAAAATATAAATTTTTAAGTCCTGCAACAGATTCTCATTGTGGACTATGACTGGGTCATTTTAAAACACAAACATGAATTGAACTTCAAATTTCCTGCTAGGTCCGACCTGTATTTAACGTAATCCAACTTCCCATCAGCTCTAATTGGTTTATTTGCTGCTACTAAAGAAATGCAGCCCCACAGTATGATGCTGCCACTACCATGTTTCCTTTTGGAGATGGTGTGTTCAGAGTGACGCATGGTGTTATTTCCCTGCTACATAAAGCATTTGGGCTAAAAAGTTCATTTTTAATATCATCTGACCAGGGCAGAATCTCCCACATTTTTGCTGTGTCCCCTAAATGGCTTGTAGAAAACTGCAACTGACAAGTTTTTCTTTTCATTCAACAATAGTTTTGTTCCTGCCTCTCCTCAGTAAAGACAGTGGTTGACAGCCCCACCAACAGATTCTCCCACCTGAGCAACGCATCTCTGCAACTCCTCTAGAGTTGCCATCGGCCTTATGACGTTTTTTCTACAAGACATTTTAGGTGGACAGCCATGTCTTTGTAAGTTTGTAGTGATGCGTTTATGCTAATATTTTATAAATGGCAGACTGAACACTGCTTGATATGAGATCCAAAACCTGGAATACAATTTACATTTATGTTGTCCAACAAACCTCTCATGGGTTACTTATTACTGAAGGTGACTTTTGAATCGTTAGTCACACTGAAATGTATTCATAGAAACAAGAGTAAAGTGGGCAGAAATGTGCAAGAAACACTGATTTTTCTTTATAAAACATTCAGTAAACCATTTGTTTTCTTGTTACAATGATGTGACTTTCGCAGGATTCCTGTAAAATAGATCGCATTTTGTGATTGTGATCTCACAAAATTAGAAGACATTAAAAGGCTATGAATACTTTTAATTTGAATTAATACTTTTGAGACACTTATAATCATTAAAGCTAATGAATTGTTGTAGTAAAACGTTAAATTCTTAAAGCTGCTTATCATTAAGGTCTTATATGATTTCATTTCATACATCAGTTATTTAATTTTCTGTTATATTGTGTGGGATGGCAGAAACTCCGACAAAAATGCAATTAAAGTGGCACATTTTCAAAGGAAATAAACAATGACGAGCAGCAGCGATCCTACTAACCACCCACTCGTTGCACATTGAGCTCACCTTGCACAGTCAGCTGTGCCCGGCTCTGCATGGTACCAACATCACACACGTAAATATCCGTGTCTGTTTTCTCCAGGCAGGTGATGGTTAGGGACAGAACGACTCCCTTCTGCTTGACGACATACTTCTTCCCAGATCTGAGCTCCACCATGCCCTTTAGCCACGTCACGCGCTTGGCTGGCCGCCTGGTCTCACACTCCAGCGTTACTTTACTCTTTTCTTCTCCTCGCATGTCTCTCAACTCCCTTGCGAAAGTGTGCTGAAGTTCTGAAATAAGGAAAGTATACGTGGTGAATTCAGTCAAAATATACACTTTAATTGTCATTGTATGGAGTATAACGATTAGAAATTCTTTTAAATATCCAGTTTTTAGCAAGAAAATATCCTTAGCAAAGACGATTTCACTGCTTTGCCAAAAAAACAAGACAAAAAAAGAAAACAGGCGTACCAGATGTAATCTTCAGGATTGAAATCACAGCAAGACACAAGAAATGGCAAAGTTATTGCATCTAAAACTATAGTCTTGTGTGCTTGTGCAAAGTAGTAAATTAAGAGAACTAAGCTTATAAAGACAATAAAGTTTATCTCTCATCTTAGTGTCTGAGAAAATCCTCAAGTTTTAAGTTAATTGGTGGTCAATACAGGTACCCCACGTAGGCCTGCTTTCAGCTCGCATTTACTTGTGAACAAATCTCAACTAAAGGATGACAAAAACCAAAATCACAACTAAAAGTTTGGAGAATAGCTGTCTTCTTTCATTTTTCAGGATAAAGCTATCATTGAATGATGTGAGGAAGGTAATTGATGGATTGTTGTCAATGAGGAGGAGCAGCTCCATGTTCAACCCAAGAGGATGTAATCAGCTGAGCTGTTCAGAATGATATACAGGCATCATAATCGTTGGCTAAACATGGAAGAGAGCTTTTACCAACAAAATGTTTCCTATGAATAACATGATGAATTACAGCTGCTAAAATGCATGCAGCATCTAAAACTTGCCAGCAAAGGAATGCTGTATTTTGTTTTTATGTCTGCTCCGCGGTAACAGCTTTGATTCCAGCTGGATGCACTAATGTGCTGCCAGCTGTCACCCGTGGGTCTAGACAACAAAGCGATGGGATCTGGAAAACCTTAATGCTGATTCTCAGCTGAATCTGTCAAATATTGAAGCAAACAGAGTTGGAAGCAGTGGAGAATACCACAACCCATTGATCACTAGAGTAATTAGTAACCATGGAAACTAAACGCAGACTGATGGAGAGAAATTTCAGGTTAAGGAGTTTTACTTATTGGTTAGTCTTCTTGTGAGGTGTCTTGTGTGTTAACAGGTGATTATTGACTCCTGAAGCAACACTTTCCTTCATTAATTTCAATCAGAAAAGAGAAACACAATTTGCTCCTATTGTACAATTTTATGACAATCAATGCTGACTTTATCAGGTACACTCTGTTAGATTGGATCCTTTTTTTGCATGCAGAGTTGCCTTAATTTTCCGTGACACAGATTTCACAAGTTGTCATAAACCTTTCTAAAACAGTCTGACCCCTTTGGACATGGCCGACTGCAGCGGCTGCAGATTTATTGGCCGAATAATCAAGAGGCAAATCTTCTATGCCGATCCATTCTAAAGACGCTGTAGCTCTGTTGAGCGTCGAGGTCATTGGAGTACAACAAACTTATTGTCATGCGCGAGAAAACCTTTTTGAGATGATTCTATTTTTCTGATATGGTGCATCATCCTGCTGTAGGCAAATGGATAATGAAAATGGATGCAAATGGTAATAAAAGCATGGTAATGGTTTACACCGAATTCTGGTGTTCAAATCTAAATACCACAGCTGGAGCGAAGACTCATTGGATGAGACAACATTTTTCAAATTTGGTACAATTCTGGTGAGTTGGGGCTGAACTGTAGCCTTCTTTGCCCATACTTAGCAAACAGAAGCATAGATTCTGCTGGTGTAGCACATCAGCTTCAAGATTCAATGTGCTGTACCTTCAGAGCTGCTATCATACATGCCTGGGTTCAAAATAGAGGCTATTTTAGCTTCTGGTGCCTTTCTATCATTTTAAACTAGTCCACTAAGTCTCCTCCAAGATCAACAAGGCATTTTCTCATCCACAAAACTGCAACTCACTGTTTATTTCCTCTTTATTTGACCATTCTCTGTAAACCAAAGAGATTTTTGTGTGTAAAACTTCCAATTAAGGAACATTTTCTGAAATTGCCAGACCAGCCCATCTGGCATCTCAAACCATGCCAAGTTTAAAGTCTCCTAAATGCCCTTTATTTCTCATTGTGAAGCTCAGTTTAAACTTATTCAAGATGTCTTCTTTATGTCTCGACCCCTGAACGCGACGAGTCGATGCCAAGTGATCTGAGTCACTATTTGTTTCAACAATCAACTGAATAAGTGGGAATAATAAAGTGGCCAGTGAGTGTACATGAAAGGATAGTAAATTACTCCGTCTTTCCAATCTATTGTTGTACGCTCTCCCCTAAATCTGTCTCAGCACACATCAGTACTTCAATCAGTAATTCAAATGGCTTCATTTGTTTCTAAATCTCTACTGGGAAAAACTCCACAGCACATGAAAATTTCAAGATCAGCTCTGCAGGCTACACAGAAAGACCACATCAGCTGTGTCCCATGAGACTTTGACTTCAAATGAAAGATTAATAACTACCTCTGATCTCCACCTTGGCTCGGGATGCAACGCCGTCAGCCTCGCAGCAGTATTCACCAGAGTCTCTGATGGAGGCATTCTTGATCAACAGCCTTGCCAGGTTCTTCTCCGTGCTCATTTCGTATTTAGGGCTGTCCCTGACTGGACGTCCGTTTTTCAGCCAACGAACGGTCACTTCTGGCTTTGTGATTTGGCAGCTCAGCTCGGCGTCCTCCCCAGGCACGGCCTTCACATTCAGCAGGTCCCTGAAGATGTGCGCAAGCTTCTCTGTAGGAGGAAAAACACCAGAGCGTCTTAGCGCTTGCTTTGAACTCACCAAACAGAGACGTAAACGAGACAAAGCTGGTCACCTTTCACAAATAACATGGTCCTACAGCTCAGGTCTTTAACCGCGAAGACCACGTCGCCAGCGTCAGAGAGGGTGACGTCTTTAATGGCCATCTTAAAGACGCGGCCGTTGTTGACGAGCTGAATGCGGCTGTTGGTAACCACCGCCTGACCATTGATGGTCCAAACAGGGTCATCATCCAGACCGTGAGAGAGATGGCACTCGAAAGCACAGTTATCGCCCTCCTGAACAGAAACTGTCTTTATCCGCTGGACGATGGTAATATGTAGATCTGCAAATACAAGAAATGATAAAACAGCACCAATGAGGTACAAATGGGTAGCAGTTGACTGTTTCAGCAATCCCTTATAGTCCCTTTACCGTGCACTGTAACCTTCGCCTTGGACTGACTGGTGCCCAGGTCACAGGTGTACTGCCCAGCATCCTCTTTACTCAGTGAGTGGATGATCAGTGCCCTGCACTTCCCACACTGCACAAACTCATGCTTGTCATCGGGTGTCAGGACAACGCCGTCCTTCCTCCAAAGAGGCGTCACTGAATCTTTGGAGATTTCACACTGCAGGCAAACCTCCCCTTGCTCCTCTCCAACTACATCCTCCAAGGACCGGAGAAACACCGCCGGGCGCTCTGGAGACGAGATAAGTTCATGTGAGCTGATGTGTTCTTCCCTAATTCAGATGTTGCTTTATTGGGCATTTTATCATACTTATCTGACCTTTAACTTTTAAGATTGTCGTCTCGGTGAGAAGGCCTGCTTTAAATGTGACCCTGCTGTCCTGTGGTCTGAGCTTTTGCATCACGAGGCTGTGCATCGTGCCCATGTGCTGGATCCGGTTGACGGCGTTAGACCTGAGCCGGACGTTGTTAAGCAGCCACTCGGCATTGGCGACGACGTAGTTGAGCTCGCATGAAAACGTAGCGACGCCATCCTCCTCAATGTCGACAGGCTCAAGGTGTTTGACCAGCTTCAATCTTTTCACTATAAAAGCAACGACACAAACGATCAGAAGGAACCATATCCCATTATTTTGACCTAAAAAAGGCTTTTTTTGATTCACAGACCTTCCACCTTGACCTCCGCGGTGCTTTGCGTACCACCAGCCACGCAGCGGTACTGTCCGGCATCCATCCCTGTCAGGCCGTGAACGATCAGCTCCGCTCGTTTCCCCTCTCGCTTCATGGTGTACTTGTTGGAGACCTTCAGAGCCGTGCGACCTTTAAACCACCGCACCACCCGGGGAGACGGGGCGAACTCGCAGCTCAGACTCACAGAGCTGCTCTCCTTTGCCTCCACATCATCAAGGTGGTGAACCACCTCAAGAGGTCGCTCTGATGAGAGCATGCGCACAGCAGACGAGGGAAAAACATTCACAAAAATGAGCTTTTTGCCGTTCATCGACTTTGGGTTTTTGTTATAAAGTGGGAATATAAACCTTTCTAAGAAGAATTCTCAGAGACTCAATCCTTAAATAAAAGTTTAATCTACATCATTCAAAGGCCCCAAACATTAGTGACTCAATTAAACAACCCAAATCCATCCATCCATCCGTCTATCCATCCATCCATCCATCCATTTTCTGACTCTCTTATCCCTCATGGGGTCGCGAGGGTTGCTGGTGCCTATCTCCAGGTGTTCAATGGGCGAGAGGGTTCACCCTTGACAGGTCGCCAGTCTATCACAGTCCAGAACAACAAAGACGGGTAAATGATGCTGTCACATTTGTATATGTGTGTGTAGTACCTAATTTGTAACTAAAGCCAGGCTTGAGCTCAACAAAAACGTGGAACCTTTAGCACTTTCACCTCCTATTACTTTATAACCACAAGCTTCAGTGTAATATGTTGAGATGTTTTATGAAAGATCAACATAAACTAGTCAGTCGTTGATTAGTGATGGACAAATATAGTTTAATTTTTTTTTGTCACATGTGAAAATCTGGTGTGCATTTGTATATAGTCCCCCTGACTCCTTATTTAGTAGTATTACCCTTTTATGCAAGTCCTTCAGCAACACCTTCAAAACATTCGACACATGTTTTCTACAAGGCTTCTGGCAAATGGCAAAATGGACTTCTCGTTGCCTTTTTTGTCAATAAAAACAATTTCTTCTCGCCATGGGTAAAAGTCAGATTAGCGGAGTGCACGTCTAGATGTCCACAGTAATGCCATATTTATACTAACATTGAATTACACACCAGTTGAATTGTAATAAACTGATTAGGTGACTCTTTAAGGCTGTTGGCTGCACTCGATTATATTTAAGGCTGTCAGTAGGATGGACTGTCAAATGCATGCTTTAGTTTTAAGGTTATTTAGAAAGCAATATTGCAAACGTTTCACTTTCTACTTGTGAGCTGCTTTGTGTTGGTATGTCCCGCGCTGAAGTTTATGGTTACAATGTGACAAAATTGTGGAAAAAACTTCAAGAACGCTTTTGCGAGGGACAATATGATCTCAAAGGCAGTAGTCTTCAACTACGGAAAACAAGTCCAGTTGCTTTGTTTTTTACCTTTTTTTGGAATGATGGAAAGAAAGAGCATGTCTTTCCTATGTCTGTCAGATGACAATAAATTGGCTTTAACAACAGTACTTTATAATCCACAGTAAATTAGTCATAGAGTAATTTGTAAAAATGGGCTCTGAAGCAGTTTAAAGAAATTCCTAATGGGCCAAAATCTGTCACATTCTAGTATGGTGGAAGAACCCAGACGCAGATGCAGATGGGCAGCAGCAATGATCGAATGAAGGGTCCAAGAAACTTACATAAATGAAACAGTCCAGGAGCTAAAAAAAATCATGAAGGAGTCACAAAGTAAGCAGACGGACCAGCACTGGATGAGAGGAAACAAGGAGTATATATATGCACATGGTAGAGTGGAGAGATGTGTGCAGAGCCAGGGGAACGTAATCAGAGGATATGGTGAGAGCGATGAAGGCATGGCACTGAGGGAGAGGCAGAATGATTGACAGGGCCAGTTTAGGGAGGAAATATGGGAAGAAATCTAACAGACAACAGTGCTAAAAATTATACGAAAATAAACTAACAGAATCTGCTAACTAAATCCACGAGGTTAAGATAAATCGAGCACTCAAGAATCATGAAGGAGGTCAAGGAAGCTGAGGAAGTTGAAAGTCAAAAACGTCAGCGACAGATCTCAAAAAAGGTTTTGCAAGCTTAAATGATTAAGACTTTTTTCTCTTAATATTCCAAGAAAAGATACGCTGACTGCTTTTTCAGAATTTGCATGGTAGGATTTGGGTTACCCCGCCTCTCGCCCATCGACAGCTGGAGACAGGCACCAGCATCCCTCGCAACCCCACAAGGGATAGACGTGTTAGAAAATGGATAGTTGTATGTATGTATGTATGTATGTATGTATGTATGTATGTATGTATGTATGTATGTTCTGGATTACTTTTGGATTTTCTAGTAACTTTTACAGTTACATTGTTTTTTTAAGTCATCAAAGCAGTCCCCATTTTACCTTCTCAGTTCTTTTAACTTTTTACTCTGAGAAAAGAACACAGAATGTGTTTTCTTTCAGTGTTCAAAATGAATGTGTTCAATTTCAGGATTTTGCATTTATTTATAATCACTGTGATTAATTATTTTTTTAATTTCTTTAATGTTTAAGGATGTGGTGACAACTCACCGTTAACAGTAAGCTGAGCGGTGGAGCGGCTCTTTCCAGCCACGAAGACCACAGGCCCTGACATGGAGCTGTCTGTGCTGGTGAGACACAGACTGTGGAGGTTCCCCTGCCTGTCAATGTTCACTCCTGCTGAGTGCTCCAACACCTCACCCTTCAGGGTCCACTTCGGGGGCCTCCCGGACTTTAGACTGGTCTCTACCTGGAACAGGGCCGGCTTTGGCTCCATCACCTCCATGGATTTCATCCCCCGGACTATTCTGATGGCCTGCTCTGCATGTGCATCAAAAAAACACATCTTACAGTGATCAAACAGCTCGTGTTTTCTGAGTCTTACATCAAAACCTTCTTCTATTCTTACGTGTGTATTTACAGCTACTTTTCAACATTTGGAAAATGAATTTAAAACAGATAAACTAAAAACCACAGATGATTCATTTTGCGACGAGGACAGGCACCCCACCCTCCACCAGAAGCTGGCAGGATGTTTTGTCGTCTCCTGCATCACACGTGTAGGTGTCTTCGTCTGATGAGCGGACATCCTCGATGGTCAGCTGCCTGTAGACGTCCTGGCTGATTAGCTGATACTTCTTGCTGGGCAGGAGCTCCTTCCTGCTCTTGTACCATCTGACTTGAGCGTTAGGCCTCGACACCTGGCACTCCAGCAGACCTCTGTGGCGATACATGGCGATTTTGACCCTCAGAGGTCGAATTATCTGGACTGGGAGCTCTACAAAACAGAAGAAAAAAACAATTTAACAGTTACATGTGGTGCTGAGGTTGCAGATTCAGGTTTTGTAGAAGAACATGAACATTAGTCAGTGTGTGAGGTGTGAGTGAGTTGGCTCACCTTTTACTGTGAGAGTGGCATACGATGAAACCCGCTCTGCCGTGAATCTGATCTCACCTGCGTGTTCTGGTCGGACCGACTTGAAGAGCAAGGCGTGCGTTTTACCTGAAATCAGTTTTTTTTGTTGTTGTTACTTGTTAATCATGTCCTGGTGTCTTTGAGTCCTGATGTGTTTTTCTTTACCAATGAGTGCAAACTGAGCAGCAAACAGCCATGCTTGTGAATGAGCAACTTTCTCACCCTGGTGTCTTATCTTGATGTTGTCCCCAGGTCGGATTCTGCAGTCATCTCGGTACCACCGACCCTCCACATCCGCCTGGTTGACTTCGCATAGAAAACTGACGGGTTGACGCTCAAGCGTGTCCACGTCCTCCAGTTCCTTCTCGATGTGTATGTCTCTGGCTGGCAGAAAATATGCGAACGATGACTGAAATGTTACTTATGGAACTAAAGAGTTCAGGTGTCGTTACGTTTTTGTTTTTTAAGTTTGGGTTTAACATTTGATTATTTGGTAAAGAATTGGTAAAATGAGAAAAAAATGATGAAAAAAAGACCATAAGATGATAGCAATTCATATTTTCCTCATAAATAAAGCTGGGTACATTTCAGCAAGTTTATTGGAACAACTGATTAAGATTTGCGAAAAGCTTCAATAAAGTTTTACTTTTACTGCAGTAGCAAGATATCACTGTGAAAACTCTAGAAAAAGTTTACTTTTAACTGAATGCGTTTATTCAGAGAGGAAAAATACATAATATGAGAGTTTGAGACTATTAAACAAGATTCCACCAATGTTTAGGCTTTTTTGTCTCATTCTCAGTAATGGCCTGGTTTTGACTTTGATTTCATCTAACTACCTGTCACAGTACCACAGATCTTGCTCATATTAAACATCATCCCCACAGAAATACGTCAGTGTGCTGTATTCTCTTACCTCTGACAACGAGCCTGCCTGAGGTCTGAACCTCACTGGCCTGGAAACAGTATAAACCAGCATCTCCCAAAGCCACCCGGTTCAGGACAAGGCCGTGTTTTTTCCCGTGTGCGCTGATGCGACAACTGGGCTTCGACTTCACCTGCATCCCATCCCTGGTCCAGATGCCCTCCACATAAGCCAGGTTAAGAGTCACCTCAAAGGAGCAGCTCTCGCACTCTGACACCTCCACATCCTCCAAACCCTTCACCACTTTCAGACGGTTCACTGGCAAATACAAAACATTAGAGGGTCTAATCAGAGAAAACAAATCAAAGGAAACCACTCAACGTTGGTATCGATCGGAAAACCTACGTGCAGCTGCAACTATCCCTCCGGTTTTATTGTCTCCCATGTCTTCAGCTTTTCGGGGGAAGGTGGATGAAGATTTACTCTCTACAACAAGGAATCTGTGGTGACAAAACAAAAAGACAAGTTTGTGGGCAGATAATGTCTGTATCCGAACTGTCTTACTGAGATTAAAATGGACATCAACGTTGTTCCACTCTTTCATTTAGTTTAAAGTCACACATCATGAGGACAATTCTGACATTATAAATAAAAAACACACATTACTGAAAATTCCTTTACCAAGGGTTTGACCCAAATTAACACTCATACACTTGTTCTGTGATATGGATGATCCCTGGGATACTTGTGACAGCATACCGGTCATACTTTGCAATGAAGAACAATGTAATGTCTGTTACCTCAGCACCACCAATATAGCCTCAGCTGTGATGCCAGGTCCATCAGGCTGTTTAGCGAACAGAGAAACAGGGAGGCTAAAGACAAGCTGCCAATGACTTAATTACTGTATTATTTAGAGGAAATAGCATTTCATGATAAATTGATCTGCAAAAGTACTCATAGACCTTGAGTTTTATCAAATTTGACGCATTCTAACTTCAAAACATTTTATCAGGGTTTTCTGTGAGAGATTAAACACAAATAATTATTTACTTTGACAGTCCCACGGAGGGGAAATTTGTCCCTCCCTCACCGAAACAATCTGTGGTCATGGGTCTTGCCCAGAGTCACAGACTGAGTTTTGAACCAGCAACCTCTCCAAGACACAAATGCCCAGCTCTCTAACCTAAGACACCATTCCCACAGGTGAACACGAGGTACTGCTAATTGGAAGTGGAAGGAAGATAATACGTTATGCTCATTATTTAAACAGTGACAAACATTTGTAAACAGTCCCCTTTGATCTAACACTGCTAAATGCCATCATGTTACCTAATTCATAAATTTAATCCATCTGTGCAATCTAATTCCAGTATAAAAACAGCTGATCTATGAAGGTATCACAGATTTTTTTTAAAGAATATGAGTGAACAAACCTCACTATGAAGGCCAAGGAACACAGCAGCCAAGTCAGAGATAAAGTTATAAATAAGTTTAAAGCAGGTTTAGGTAAAATAAATAAATAAATAAATAAATAAAAAAGAAAGTACAGCTTTGGACACTCCATAGTGTACTGCTCAATCCACCTTGTGAAAACAGAAAGAGCATGGCACACCAGCAAACCTACAGAGGCATGGTCGTCCGCCCAAACTGACATCCATGGCAAGCAGAGCATTAAGCGGGAAAAACAGCCAAGAGAACCATGATAACTCTGGAGGAGCTACAGAAATCCACATCTCAGGTGGGAGAATCAGTTAAAAAGACAAACATTAGTTATAAGTTATATCATTTATTGGTTATAAATACTGGTCCAAACATTTTGGTCCTTGTGGAAGAGTAGCAAAAACATTTTTTATTGTTGATGAAAAGGCAGAATAAGTTCTGCCTGAAAATTACCAAGAGCAATGCAGGGAACAAAACAAGCACGTGGAAGAAGGTGCTCTTGTCAGATGAGACCAATAATAAACTTTCTCGTCCATATGTAAAATGTTTTGTATGGCAGAAAAGTAACACCACCTACCACTGAGCACACCATCCCCAGTGTGGTGGAGATGTTTTACTGAAGAAGGGAAGATAAGTGAAACTATGGATGTTGCCAAAGACCTGAGACTGCTACTGAGGTTCACCTTACACCAGGACAACAACCCTAAACATACACTTGTAAGTAAAATTACAGAAATAATGACTCTTTTGTATTTGAAAGTTAACATGTGACAATAATAGTTCACATTTCCAGTCATATTGGATAAATAAACAAAAAATATGAAATTGTTTTCTGAGAAAACAAGGATTTTATTCTTTTCTTATCTGTGTACTAATAGAAACAAAAAGTATCTGTTTAACACAGACATTAATTTAATAAACACAAATTCCTTTTGTTTAATTTTCTTCTTTATCCTATTTTTTTATCCTCCTTCTCTCCCCATCCATATGTATCTGTTACCCTGATATGCCACATCATAAAGGTTCTAGACAGACTCCTGTTGGCCTTCCTGCGTAAGCAAACAAGTAACCATCAGGACTCCCTGCGGTTTGCTTACCACCATGGAGTTGGAGTTGAACACTGTGAGTATCATATTCTTTGATTTCTCCAGTGTATTTAAAACCATTCAGAAAACTCAGTATTAATACCTCAGTCTTCACCTGGATAACAGACTGGGCTAAAGAAGTAACTGTAAAGCTGTCTGCAAAAAACAACGGAGCAGACTGTACTTCCAGAGGAAGCTTAGGTTCTTAAGTTTGCAGCAAGATGCTGCATGTCTGTTGAGGAGTTTGATGTCTTCTGCCATCATTTGATGGAGGTAGCAGTATCAAAGCCAGTAACTTAAAAAAGCTCAACAAGCAAAGTGTGCAAAAGCTCATTTGCACACTTCTATGATTTTGTGATTACGACTAATAATTATTCGTAATTATTTTTTCCTATGTTTGTCTCCGATTCTTATTTTTTTGTTTTTAAACAAAAAAACTGGTGTCTATCTGCATGCTTCCATTTCAATTTGCTGCTGGTACACCTGAATTTTGCCACTGTGGGAAAATAAAGGCTATTTCTATTCAATTAATCAGTTTTCAGTTGCTCAACAAAAATCATATGTAGGATCCCCAAGGGTCCATCCTGGGTCCCCTGCTATTCAATAATACTCTCTCTAGCTCAGATCCTACAAAACAACATCAGTTACCATAACTATGCAGATGACACACAGCTCTACATCACCATGTCACCAGGTGACAACGAACCCATTCAAGCACTGGGTGCTTAGAAAAAATCAATGCATGGATGTACCACAATTTTCTAAAGTTGAATAAAGACAAAACTAAAGTAATAATTGTTGGACCTACGGCAGAGCAATCAAGAGTTAGCACACACCTTCTTCTGCTTCAGCTAGGAACCACCGATTAGGCCCAAAATCTGGGAGAAGTGATGGAGTCAGACCTGAACCTCAAAAAGCATCTAAAGACAATTACAAAGTCAGCTTTGTATCACCCAAAGGACATTTCCAGGATTAAAGGACTAATGTCTCAGCAGGATCTTAGAAAACTAATCCATACCTTTATCTTTAGTAGAATCGATTACTGCAACGGTGTTTTCACAGGCCTGCCTAAAAATATGATCAAACAGCTGCAGCTGATCCAGAATGCTGCTGCCCGCGTCCTCACTAAGACTAAGAAAGTAGAGCACATCACCCCAGTTCTATAGTCCTTACACTGGCTCCCTGTATCTCAGAGAATAGACTTTAAAATACTTCTGTTAGTCTATATATCACTGAATGGCCTAAATACATTACAGACTTGTTGTCGTATCACCCTCCAGACCACTAAGGTCTTCTGATTCAAGCCTACTCTGCATACCTAAAAGCAGAAACAGACATGGAAAAGCAGCATTTAGTTCCTATGCTCCACTTATCTGGAACAAACTCCATGAAAACTGTAAAAGTGCAGAAAGCCTGAGTTCCTTTAAATCAAGGTTAAAAACTGATCTGTTTAGAGTTGCCTTTGAATGTTTATGTTCTATTTAAACTGTTGTAGTTCACTGAAACATCCTCAGATTAAGCTTGTAGTTCAATTTATCTTGACCTGCTGCTACCTATCCCACTGCAAAGTACTTTTCTCTGTGGATTTTCTTTTCTTATGTTCTGTTCATGTACAGCCCTCTGAATTGTCTTGTTACTACCCAGCCTTGCCTTGCCTTGAAAGTCTTTCCAAGAGGTACCTTTAAAATTACATTTCACAAGCAGAATCCTCTTCTGGTTCCTCTCTTTAGTCCACTGGGTCTGTATCAGTGAGAAAACCCTCTCAATTTTGCATTATGCGAGGGAAGTGCAAAGACAAACTGTGCAATCTTCAGTGATGTGGAGTAACACATTACGGTTTTATGCCTTGTCGAAATATTTGGTCTACATCTGGTACACCCTAACCCTTTTATAGGATGCTCAGTAACGCGACAGTATATTTTTCTGTGTACATTATTGATGGACGAGATCTGTGGTACATTTGTCATGCACAGAAACACGTATGCCAACTTGGTGCACATTACGGCACCCATTTGTCCCAACCAGGACGGTATTATGAGAAATTTCTTTTGTGGTTTATCTTCAGTTTTAAACAGTGGTACCAGCATTGCCTCTCTGTTTGTGAGGGGAAAACTGACCACAAGGCAGAAGCTCAGGAATGACATCATGCGAAAGAAAGGCTGACGTTTTCATTTATCGATGAATGGCACCCAGAATAGATGTCTCTATTCTAGGGTTGGTGGGGTCACTCGCTCATGGTCACAGATTAACTTTAACAACATCTCAATTTAATGTACAAAGGCTTTAACATTGTGTTTTCTAACCCTTTGAAACCACAAAAGATTAAACTATTTTGGTCCAGAAGTATGTTGATGGGCATGTGTAAGGTCAGACACCGATGCTGGACAAAAAGTCCCGGCTCATGGCTTCTGCTGTGGTTCATCTCAAATGGGTTCTAATGGTTTGAGGTAATTTCTTTGTGCAGGCATGCTGAGTTAGCTTGCTGAAAACATTATTGCACATTGCACTTTGTTGATGTTGACTGAAAACTTGGGCTGTTTTGGTTTCGTTTTAATTCTTTGTAAGACAATGTTTACATTGATGAGTGGACATGCTGAAAATCTGTTTCCCAAGCTACCAATGAGTTCCTTTACACCAGTCTTGCTCATTCACATCACTATGGACCTAGTTTGACGCACTGCTGCGCAGTAACGCCGGAACTGAGTGGACCTTGCTCTGGCTAGTGATACAGAGTCAGGAAAATACAGTTGTCTAAAATTCCTTTGAATGTTGAACCGTAACGGGTTTCTTTCATTGGAACTAATTGGCAGCTGAGCCCAACCTCTGAAAAAACACCACAGCACCACAATCCCTGCGCGAAACGTTACACTTGAAACAATGGAGTCAGACAAGCGGCATTCTCCTGGCAACTGCCAAACCCGGACTTGTGGATAGCCATGATTTATCACTCCAGACAACATGTGTCTACTGCTCTAGAGTCTGGTGTGCTTGACACCACTGCAGCTGATGCTTTGCATTGCACTTGGTGACGTAAGGCTCGGATGTAGCTGCTCGGCCATTAAACTCCCTTCCCTCAAGCTTTACACAGACTGCTCCAGAGCTAATGTGGAGGCCACACGAAGCTTGGGGGTCTGTAGCTATGACTCTGCAGAGAGGTGCTGACCTCTACACATTATAGTCAGCAACCAAAGACCCAAACTCTGTGATTCTTCTTGTCACCCCTGTTTTGGCTCTGTTGCTGTCATTCATAATCTCTTCCAATACTTTGAGGGAATTTCATAAGTGGAGTTAATGCATAGGTGACATCCTATGATAGAACCACAGTGGAATTCCCTGTTTTTACTCTTTGTTTTATAGATCTTTGTGGAAGCAGTCTGCATGACAAGGAGCAGGATTTTATTAGCATGTGACCATTGGAGTAATTGGAGCACTTGAACTTAGTGATTTGGAGGCGGTAACCCAATACCTTTGGCAATATAGTGTATCTTAAAGACACATGCAGAGTCGACGGACTGACATCACAAAATGTCAGCAATTTGTGTAAATGTGCTGGACAAATAAATCTCTCCAAGCATAAAATGAAAAGCTGCTGTTTTTGCAATACTGCAGCCAATTGTTTAGTATTTAAAGAGAACGAGGTCAGAAATGTTGTGCAAAAAAGATGATTGAAGGCTTTAATTTGTTGCGTTAACTTGCTTCATCACAATAATCAAAGAAACCTGTGTAGAAAGTCAAATGCAGTGATTAACCTTCTAAACTTACCTGTACAGAAAGAGATATACCTTTACATCCTCCCTGTTGCCCCAGTGAAATGATCCATTATGACATCATGTCTTTACACAAGCCTTCAAGCTGAACTGGAAAAGTTAACCAACCAAAAGCGAGCCCAGCTTTGTTTGCTGTATCCGGGGTCCCTGAAGCTGACAGCCTATAATATGCTAAAGTTTTGTTTTGCTGTGATGGAGCACGGTGCTGAACAGCTGACATATCTTCCCCCACATACTATCCTCCAAATAGCATTCTGCCAGCGTGAAGGCAAAGATAGCTTTGGCTTTAATTG